>NC_063205.1:2684943-2704943 GCF_017589495.1 Alosa alosa
TCTCTCCTCGTTGCTCACGCCGGCCACGAGTAGGCCTAGTGTCCCCGAGACACAGCCACAGAATGAACATTATGGCCTAGTGTTCTAACATTATGGCCTAGTGTCCCCGAGACACAGCTGTGTTCAAACATTATGGCCTAGTGTTCTAATGTTATGGCCTAGTGTCCCCGAGACACAGCTGTGTTCTAACATTATGGCCTAGTGTTCTAATGTTATGGCCTAGTGTTCTCACATTATGGCATAGTGTTCTAACGTTATGGCCTAGTGTCCGCAAGAGTAGACCCAGCTGAGTTCTAACATTATGGCCTAGTGTTCTAACATTACGGCCTAGTGTTCTAACATTATGACCTAGTGTTCTAACATTATGACCTAGTGTTCTAACATTATGGCCCAGTGTTATAATAATAATAATAATAATAACGCCAACGCTTAGTGAACACTGAGCTGAAGTGGCATTCTGTGCTGTGGTGCTGATAATGCTAACCTGCCATTCTGTGCTGTGGTGTTGCTAATGCTAACCTGCCATTCTGTGCTGTGGTGTTGCTAATGCTAACCTTTAGTGAACCCCGAGCTGAACGGTCAATCTGCGCCGCAAATGAATCGTGCCTTCTGATCCAAGCAGCTCAGCCCAGATTATGGAGGGGAGTGTCCTGGGTTCAGGTAGTGTGTGTGAGAGAGAGAGTGAGAGCTGTGGGATGACAGAGGTTGTGTGATTTTTCTGCTGCCGCATGTGCTCAACCAACTAAAGCACCACATTCACGCAAAGGGAAACAGCAACAGCATAGAAACACACAGGGCCACGTGGTGGTCAGACTGGGGGTTATTTGAGGCACCAGTCTCGGGCATTCCCCAAAGCGAGGGGGTCTGATAAACAACAACAATCAGGACCATGTGAGTGACATCACCAATCAGAAAAACAGAATTAGCAGTACCTGGCAAAATGCACGCGCACACACACACACACACACACACACACACACACACGCCATTACATTTGTCTCAATCAACCCCTCTTAAGATCACACACACAGAGATGTTGAGTTGTTTTAAAAGGAGATGAGGGAACACAAAGTAGCCGTGTGAAGCAGCTTCTACGGGTAGTGTGTGTGGGTAGTGGTGGCAGTGTGGGAAATTGGCGTCACAGGTGCCAATGGCGGTGCACTGGCGGGAGTGGACCTGCTGAAGCCGGCCGTCTCTGGAGTTCACAGGTGTGCAGTGCATGTCAGCAAGAATGGCAGTGAATTAGGAAGTGGACCTGCGAAGCCGGCCGCCCTTGCTCCATGTGTGTGGCGTGCAGGGTGGTGTGCAGCCATGCTCCCGTTCTGTGTGTGTGTGTAGCTGCGTCTCTGCAGCACATTAATCAGCTTCCCGCAGTAGCCTGCAGTGCAGCCCAGCGAGCCGATCGCTGATCTCGCCATCCCTCTGGGACTCCATTTCTGCCTTGCCTCTAGCACAACATCAATTAATTACACACACCAACACACACACACACACATATCAATTACTACACACACACACACACACACACACACACACACCACCAACACACACACACACAACATCACCACTACACACACACACACACACACACACACACACATCACCACTACACACACATACCAACACACACACACATCACTACACACACACACACACATTACCACATATATTAATAATAATAATAATAATAATAATAATAATAATAATAATATCACTACTACACACACACATACACACACACACACATATATATTATTATTATTATTATTATTATTATTATTATCACCATTATATTAATACATATATTTATTAATATTATTAATAATAATAATAATAATAATAATAATAATAATAATAATAATAATAATAATAATAATAATAATAATAATATCACTACTACACACACGCATAATAATAATAACACCAACACGCACACACAACATCACCACTACACACACACACACACATCACCACTACACACACACACACCAACACGCATGCACGCACACACACACACACACCAACACGCATGCACGCACACACACACACACAATATCCTAATATTAATAATAATAATAATAATAATAATAATAATAATAATAATAATAATATCACTACTACACACACATACCAACACACACACACATACACACACACACATACACACACACACCATCACCACACACACACACACACCAACACGCACACACACACACATATCACCACTATTAATAATATTATTAATAATAATAATAATAATAATAATAATAATAATAATAATAATAATAATAATAATAATAATAATAATAATAATAATAATATCACTACTATACACACACACACACCAACACATCACCACTATTAATAATATTATTAATAATAATATCACTACTTACATAATATTATTATTACTAACACAGCATATGCACGCACACACACACCAACACACACACACGCATAATAATACCTCCAACACACACACACACACACACACACACACACACACACATCACACATCACCACTACACACACATCACTACACACACACACCAACACGCATGCACGCACACACACACACACACACATCACCACTACACACACACACACAGACACACACACATCACCACTACACACACACACACACCAACACGCATGCACGCACACACACACCCAACACACACACGCACACACACACCAACACACACACACACACACACACACACACACACACCAACACACACACACACATCACCACTACACACACACACACCAACACGCATACACACACACACACACACACAACATCCCCACCACACACACACACCAACACACACAACATCACCACTACACACACACACCAACACACACACCAACACGCATGCGCACACACGCATGCACATACACACACACACACACACACACACACACACACACACGATGCCCCAACACGCACACGCGATGCACACACACACACACATAACACACGCATGCACACCATCATGCATAAACACACACACCAACACGCGACACACACCAACACGCACCAACACGATCGCAAGACACACAAACAAGAACACACACGCACAATACACACGCATTCAATAACCACACACACATACCAACATACATGCAATAACACACACACACTATCACGCATACATACCAACAACATCGATAACACTAACACGCACACACACACACACACACCAACACGATAACACACTCCCCACACACATACACACACACCAACACACATGCACACACACACACCCTGTGTGTCTACTTCTGAACAATACTTCTGATGGGACTCTAATGTGCTTCTGTCTCCAGAATCTGGTTCAACTCAACAACCGCTTTAGCTCCCCTTGAGCCCGCTTTTGGCCTGTCCAAGGCCCAGAGTTCTCAACAACCATTGTTTCTCTCCCTTTGCCTCGTTCCCTGGTTCCTCTCCCTATGGTCTGCCCAAGGCCCAGAGTTCCGTCATTCTTGCAGAATAAGATGATGGAGCGATATTCTTTCACACACTGTGTTCGAGTGATTGAGCGACATTCGCTGAGAGACCAGCTGTCAAGCAGGCAATCTACACTCTGGGCACGCACTCTGGACCGGCGCCCCCTAATGGTCCATGTTGCACAGAGCACTCTGGACCGGCGCCCCCTAATGGTCCATGTTGCACACAGCACTCTGGACCGGCGCCCCATAAAGGTCCATGTTGCACACAGCACTTGACCGGGCCTTACTGGTCCATGTTGCACAGCACTTGACCGGGCGCTTCCTTACTGGTCGGTGTTGCACCGCAGCCTGCAGGAAAAACCTCATGAATGGGGCATGTGCAGAGGTACATCACCTTCCCTGTGTGTGTGTGTGTGTGTGTGTGTGTGTGTGTGAGATACAGAGCTTTTGGAGGGTTTGGGGAGTGAATCAGACTGGGCCAAGCCAACAGGGGCGATTAAAGGATCTATAGAGGTGTGTGTGTGTGTGTGTGTGTGTGTGTGTGTGTGTGAGGGATTGCTAAACTCAGTGGTGTTAAAGGAAGAGTGTGTTTCTGAAGGCTGGTTGTTCATTAAGATTTGATGTGTTTGGGGCGTCCGCTGCGACTAGCTCGGCTAGTAGGAGTTATAAATTACTAAACAAGGACACGCCGACACAGCTGTGAACCAGTCCCACTAGACACACACTCCACTTTTACACACGCAGGCACACACGCAGGCACGCAGACACACAAACACGCCATACAAGACGCGCATGACGCATTACACACACACGCGCGCCAAGACATCACCGACGCCTATCACAACACACACACACACACGGGATTAACCAAACACAGCTCTGACCTTCAAACAAACTTTAGGTTGAGAATTCATCTGTGTGTGTGTGTGTGTGTGTGTGTGTGTGTGTGTGTGTGTATAATATCTCACACTAGTGTAAACACAGTGAATTGAAGAGAACAGGTTACTACTATTTTGCAATACAAAAAAACAAATACAGCTCGATCAGCAAGTAATTAAAGTGTGTGTGTCTGTGTGTGTGTGTGTGTGTGTGTGTTTAACAGTGGAGGGTGTGTGCGTGTACTCACAAAGTCCTTCTCTAGCTTGTCCATCTCCTGCTTGTAGCTGCGGAGGCGGGTGCTGTACATGGCTCTGCTCTGGGCAGGAATCTCACGCACCTCCAGGTCCATCTGCTCCATCTAGAGGCACACACACACACACACACACACACTATGAGGAACAGAACTGAGAAAGCAACAACAGATCTAATGATGGAGAGTGTCTTAAAAGCACACACACACACACACACACACGTAATGGATTTCTAGTGTAAAAGTGTGTTAAAAGCAGCGGAGTTGAGAAGCGCACTTCAGGGAAACAGGGAGTTTGCTGCTGCTGGAGGCATCGAAGCTTTTGCATCTCTGTGTTTACATTAGGGAGGGCCCACAGAACACACCGCTGGAGCAGCTCTCATGACCCCCACTGGTGTGGTGTGTTGTTGTGTGTTGTTGTGTGGTATTGTGTGGTATTGTATGGTGTTGTGTGTTGTGGGGTTGTGTTGTGGTGTTGTGTTGTGGTGTGTTGGTGTTGTGGTGTTGTGGTGTTGTGGTGTTGTGGTGTTGTGGTGTTGTGGTGTTGTGGTGTTGTGGTGTTGTGGTGTGTTGGTGTGTTGGTGTGTTGGTGTTGTGGTGTTGTGGTGTGTTGGTGTTGTGGTGTGTTGGTGTTGTGGTGTGTTGGTGTTGTGGTGTGTTGTTGTGGTGGGGTGGTGTTGTTGTGGTGGTGTGGTGGTGTGGTGTTGTGTTGCTGCACTGATCATGTGTGTGTGCGCTCAATAAAGCGCTGCCATCTCAGGAAGTGACTGCGTGGGCGCTCCGACAGGCCGTCATGGCGACACCACAGTGTAAACAGAGACATCTAAAGGAGCGCAACGTAAACAGTGTCGTGTCACACGCATGATGCCACTGTACGACCAATCAGCATGATGTTATTAAGATGTTATTTACATGACACACACACACACGCAGCGCTTTAAGCATCGACTGGTGACAGTGAAGTCGTTGCAGATAATGGTATGAAATGTGTCACATGATGTCACTTAAAAGCCATCTGCATACGTGTGTGTGTGTGTGTGTGTGTGGCTCATAAAGAGAATCAGATGTGTCTGTCAACATTACGGACGTTGTTTATGTGTGTGTGTGTGTGTGTGTGTGTGTGTGTATGTATGTGAGTTTAACTCCTGATTCATTATTTAGGGGAGGAAAGGCTGGTGATCAAACCCCTACCAGCTCTCTGACTTCTTCAAGCTGTTTGTCCACATTTAGAACCAGCTGCGTCTTCTCCTCTGAAAGAGAAACACACACACACACACACACACACTGATCAAATGATGGAAGCGTCACGTTTAATGACAAGATAGCAACACTCCTCCCACACATCTACATACACACACACGCACAGAAAATAAACACACATGACATACAGCTAAACAAATAAGCATATGAGACAGGTATTTTTGAAGTGGCGTAGTGGGTGTGTGTGAGATGTTTGATGGCGTTGCTTTTGTGTGTGTGCGCGTGTGTGTGTGTGTGAGGTGTTTGATGGCGTTGCGTATGTGTGTGTGTGTGTGTGTGTGACGGGCTGTGAGGGGTTTGTTGTGCTGGAGCGATGCCTGGTGATGGAACTCAAAGGGAGCACAGATGACACACACTCACACACACACTTCACCTGGTACGTATTCACACCCGACACACACTCACACACACAAACACACAATGCTGCTCAGTCTGGGTCTGACAGCCACTGATGTGTGTGTGTGTCTGTGTGTGCATGTCAGCATGTGTGTGTTTACGTGGGTGACATCCACTGATGTGTGTGTGTGTGTGTTTATGTGGGTGACATCCACTTCCTGAAGAGTGCGAACACTTGGGGTGCTTTTCATGCTGCTTGTAGCAAGCACTGTGTGATGAGGGGCCTGAATGATCCGTGCTGTGCCTGTGGGCTGCTGTGTGTGTGTGTGTGTGTGTGTGTGTGTGTGTGTGTGTGTGTGTGGGCTGCTGTCTGTGCCTTCAGGAATCTCTATTTAAATCCCCCTATTGGAGGAGGCAGTGCTGGGTGGAGTGTGTGTGTGTGTCTGTGTGTGTGTGTCAAGGCCATCACATAGTCAGCTCATATCTGCATCTCTTCTTATCTAACTTCATGCAGTGTGTGCACTGCAGTGATAATGTTTCTAAGGGCAGTGAACCCTTCACCATGGTTAGCCAGACCATAATAACTACTATGCAACCTGGAAACAATGCCAACACCTGTATTCATCCACTCCATGTTACTGGCTCTGATAGTTAGTCTGATAATCCTAATTCCAAGGTAGGGACCATCTAGTCCTAGTCCCACTGGCTCTGATAGTTAGTCTGATAATCCTAATTCCAAGGTAGAGCCCATCTAGTCCTAGTCCCACTGGCTCTGATAGTTAGTCTGATAATCCTAATTCCAAGGTAGGGCCCATCTAGTCCTAGTCCCACTGGCTCTGATAATCCGAATTCCAAAGTAGAGCCTAGTCATAGTTAATGTGGCACTGTAGCGAAGTGACACCATCTCAAATGTTACTGACAAGACACAATGATAATGGGTATATGATCCCCTGATAATGGGTATATGATCCCCTGATCACAATGAGAATGGGTATATGATCCCCTGATCACAATGAGAATGGGTATATGATCCCCTGATAATGGGTATATGATCCCCTGATCACAATGAGAATGGGTATATGATCCCCTGATCACAATGAGAATGGGTATCCCCTGATCACAATGAGAATGGGTATATGATCCCCTGATCACAATGAGAATGGGTATATGATCCCCTGATAATGGGTATATGATCCCCTGATCACAATGAGAATGGGTATATGAATGAGAATGGGTATATGATCCCCTGATCACAATGAGAATGGGTATATGATCCCCTGATAATGGGTATATGATCCCCTGATCACAATGAGAATGGGTATATGATCCCTGATCACAATGAGAATGGGTATATGATCCCCTGATAATGGGTATATGATCCCCTGATCACAATGAGAATGGGTATATGATCCCCTGATCACAATGAGAATGGGTATATGATCCCCTGATAATGGGTATATGATCCCCTGATCACAATGAGAATGGGTATATGATCCCCTGATAATGGGTATATGATCCCCTGATCACAATGAGAATGGGTATATGATCCCCTGATCATCCCAAATAAATAAGAAACTGGCTTTCATTCATTCATTCCCTCACTCTCCACTTATAGCTGGTGTGTGCTGAGCTTTTTTAGTGCATAATGGCTGCCGTGCATCACCCAGTGGGTGCCTTGATAAAGCACTATATGATATAGATGTATATCTATAATATGTAAATGCAAGCTGTTGTTGTTGTTGTTTTCAAGATGAATGTGGAATTTGACTGAAGATACAGCACTGCTGTAGATACTGTATGACTGTTTAGCATTGGGGACAAGCAACTAAACAGAGTCACTGCTGCACTCTGCAACTGCCTGTGTGTGTGTGTGTGGTAACTGAGTCAGTGAGCTGAGCTCTACCACTTATCAGGAGCCTGAAAGTGCCTTATGATCCTAATGACTTCTTGGGTCCTCGCCCACTTCTATTGGCTAATTTCATATGAGCAAGATCATTGGGTCCTATTGGCTAAATTCATACGAGCAAGATCATTGGGTCCTAATTTAGGACGCCCACTTCTATTGGCTAATTTCATACGAGCAAGATCATTGCTCCCAGTGGCCACACAGTAGCTTCATGTTGGGTTTCCACTGAATGCTACCTGCTCAACTAGCCTCATGTTGGGTTTCCACTAAATGCTACCTGCTCAACTAGCTTCATGCTGGGTTTCCACTGAATGCTACCTCAACTAGCTTCATATTGGGTTTCCACTGAATGCTACCTCAACTAGCCTCATGTTGGGTTTCCACTAAATGCTACCTGCTCAACTAGCTTCATGCTGGGTTTCCACTGAATGCTACCTCAACTAGCTTCATATTGGGTTTCCACTGAATGCTACCTCAACTAGCCTCATGTTGGGTTTCCACTAAATGCTACCTGCTCAACTAGCCTCATGTTGGGTTTCCACAGAATGCTACCTGCTCAACTTACCTCAACTAGCTTCATGTTGGATTTCCACTGAATGCTACCTGTTCAACTCACCTCAACTAGCTTCATGTTGGGTTTCCACTGAATTCTACCTGCTCAACTCACCTCAACTAGCTTCATGTTGGATTTCCACTGAATGCTACCTGCTCAACTCACCTCAACTAGCCTCATGTTGGGTTTCCACTGAATGCTACCTGCTCAACTAGCTTCATATTGGGTTTCCACTGAATGCTACCTCAACTAGCTTTATGTTGGATTTCCACTGAATGCTACCTCAACTAGCTTTAGGTTAAGTTTCCACTGAATGCTACCTGCTCAACTCACCTCAACTAGCTTCATGTTGGGTTTCCACTGAATGCTACCTGCTCAACTCACCTCAACTAGCTTCATGTTGGATTTCCACTGAATGCTACCTGCTCAACTCACCTCAACTAGCCTCATGTTGGGTTTCCACTGAATGCTACCTGCTCAACTAGCTTCATATTGGGTTTCCACTGAATGCTACCTCAACTAGCTTCATATTGGGTGCTTCATATTGGGTTTCCACTGAATGCTACCTGCTCAACTAGCTTCATGTTAGGTTTCCACTGAATGCTCCCTGCTCAACTAGCTTCAAATTGGGTTTCCACTGAATGCTACCTCAACTATCCTCATGTTGGGTTTCCACTAAATGCTACCTGCTCAACTAGCTTCATGCTGGGTTTCCACTGAATGCTACCTCAACTAGCTTCATATTGGGTTTCCACTGAATGCTACCTCAACTAGCCTCATGTTGGGTTTCCACTAAATGCTACCTGCTCAACTAGCTTCATGCTGGGTTTCCACTGAATGCTACCTCAACTAGCCTCATGTTGGGTTTCCACTAAATGCTACCTGCTCAACTAGCCTCATGTTGGGTTTTCCACAGAATGCTACCTGCTCAACTTACCTCAACTAGCTTCATGTTGGATTTCCACTGAATGCTACCTGCTCAACTCGCCTCAACTAGCCTCATGTTGGGTTTCCACTGAATGCTACCTGCTCAACTAGCTTCATATTGGGTTTCCACTGAATGCTACCTCAACTAGCTTCATGTTGGATTTCCACTGAATGCTACCTGCTCAACTCACCTCAACAAGCTTCATGTTGGGTTTCCACTGAATGCTACCTGCTCAACTAGCTTCATGTTGGGTTTCCACTGAATGCTCCCTGCTCAACTAGCTTCATGTTGGGTTTCCACTGAATGCTACCTGCTCAACTAGCTTCATGTTGGATTTCCACTGAATGCTACCTCAACTAGCTTTAGGTTAAGTTTCCACAGAATGCTATCTGCTCAACTCACCTCAACTAGTTTTAGTTTTATTTTCCAAGGTTCCAAGAGGAGGATATCAAAAAGTGAGGTGATTGTATTGCAGGGTAAGGATTGGTCGCTATGGCACCTGACTGTTGTGTCATAATGTTGACGTTCTGTACAAGCCCCGCATTTTTAAACAGCTCAGCTTCCTTGGCATGACAAGCAATGAACCCTAACCTTATTCCCTACTATGTTACACTATTATTCACCACAGGGGCGTTCCTAAACTCAATCAGGCACTCTGAAAATGGAATACTGCTTCCAAAAAAAAAAAAACAGCTCCTTATGAATTATCAAACAGTTCAAAAACAGAATGGTGCTCTGCAGTTAAGAAAAGACGAGCATTCCATCTTCCTACGAATGAACAAACTGGCATTTACACAAACGAAACCCCCGCTTTGCTCCTCCTCACACACACACAGAGTGTAGACTCGTCCGGCTTTGCTCCTCTGGTGTTTTTAAGCTTGTTTTGTGTGTGTGTGTGTGTGTGTGTGTGGCTTTGCTCCTCTGGTGTTTTTAAGCTTGTTTTGTGTGTGTGTGTGGCATTGCTCCTCTGGTGTTTTTAAGCTTGTTTTGTGTGTGTGTGTATATGTGTGTGTATGTGTGTGTGTGTGTGTGTGTGTGTGTGTGTGTGTGGCTTTGGTCCTCTGGCGTTTTTAAGCTTGTTTGTGTGTGTGTGTGTGTGTGTGTGTGTGTGTGTGTGTGTGGATTTGCTCCTCTGGTGTTTTTAAGCTTGTTTTGTGTGTGTGTGTGTGTGGCTTTGCTCCTCTGGTGTTTTTAAGCTTGTTTTGTGTGTGTGTGTGTGTGTGTGGCTTTGCTCCTCTGGTGTTTTTAAGCTTGTTTTGTGTGTGTGTGTGTGTGTGTGTGTGGCTTTGCTCCTCTGGTGTTTTAAGCTTGTTTTTTTGTGTGTGTGTGTGTGTGTGTGTGTGTGTGTGTGTGTGGCTTTGCTCCTCTGGTGTTTTTAAGCTTGTTTTGTGTGTGTGTGTGTGTGTGTGTGTGTGTGTGGCTTTGCTCCTCTGGTGTTTTTAAGCTTGTTTTTTGTGTGTGTGTGTGTGTGTGTGTGTGTGTGGCTTTGCTCCTCTGGTGTTTTTAAGCTTGTTTTGTGTGTGTGTGTGTGTGTGTGTGTGTGTGTCTTTGCTCCTCTGGTGTTTTTAAGCTTGTTTTGTGTGTGTGTGTGGCATTGCTCCTCTGGTGTTTTTAAGCTTGTTTTGTGTGTGTGTGTGTGTGTGTGGCTTTGGTCCTCTGGTGTTTTTAAGCTTGTTTTTGTGTGTGTGTGTGTGTGGCTTTGCTCCTCTGGTGTTTTTAAGCTTGTTTTTGTGTGTGTGTGTGTGTGTGTGTGTGTGTGGCTTTGCTCCTCTGGTGTTTTTAAGCTTGTTTTGTGTGTGTGTGTGTGTGGCTTTGCTCCTCTAGTGTTTTTAAGCTTGTTTTTGTGTGTGTGTGTGTGTGTGTGTGTGTGTGTGTGTGTGTGGCTTTGCTCCTCTGGTGTTTTTAAGCTTGTTTTTGTGTGTGTGTGTGTGTGTGTGTGTGTGTGTGTGTGTGTGGCTTTGCTCCTCTGGTGTTTTTAAGCTTGTTTTTGTGTGTGTGTGTGTGTGTGTGTGTGTGTGTGTGGCTTTGCTCCTCTGGTGTTTTTAAGCTTGTTTTGTGTGTGTGTGTGGCATTGCTCCTCTGGTGTTTTTAAGCTTGTTTTGTGTGTGTGTGTATATGTGTGTGTATGTGTGTGTGTGTGTGTGTGGCTTTGGTCCTCTGGTGTTTTTAAGCTTGTTTTTGTGTGTGTGTGTGTGTGTGTGTGGATTTGCTCCTCTGGTGTTTTTAAGCTTGTTTGTGTGTGTGTGTGTGTGTGTGTGTGTGTGTGTGTGGCTTTGCTCCTCTGGTGTTTTTAAGCTTGTTTTGTGTGTGTGTGTGTGTGTGTGTGTGTGTGTGTGGCTTTGCTCCTCTGGTGTTTTTAAGCTTGTTTGTGTGTGTGTGTGTGTGTGGCTTTGCTCCTCTGGTGTTTTTAAGCTTGTTTTGTGTGTGTGTGTGTGTGTGTGTGGCTTTGCTCCTCTGGTGTTTTTAAGCTTGTTTGACTTAATGCAGCGCTGCACAGACCTGGCTGGACATGATGCATGCTGGACTTAACACAATGCATGATCCATCTCCATCCATCTCACACACACACACACACACACACACACACACACACAGGTAAACAGCCAGAGGCAGTATGTTTTCCTCGCACACTGGCCTTCTGCAGGATACCACTCCAGCTACTGACTATGCAATGAGACAAACACACACACACACACACACACACAGAGAGAGAGTGCCTGTGCAACCCTGTTTCATATTTAATCAGCTGTGATTGACAGGTGGCCAGGCCTTTTTGTTGTCAGCGTAACCCTTCTCAGTTGAGAAGTACAAATCTTTGCTTTCAGAGGGGAGCGAGTCCCCTGTGTTTGTGTTTGTGGGTGTGGGTGTGGGTGTGCGCGCGGTGTATGAGGGGTTCAGCCATGGGAGCAAACCCAAGGCCTCACACACACAGGCTCCTGGAGGGACCCTCCAAACACTACAAAGACATCAAAAGACTGCAGCCAGCAGGCTAGCAGCCCAGACCAGGAGAGGAGAGGAGAGGAGAGAAGAGAAGAGAGGAGAAGAGGAGAGAGGGAGAGGAGAGAAGAGATGAGAGAGGAGAAGAGGAGAGAGGAGAGGAGAGAAGAGGAGAGAGAGGAGAAGAGAGGAGAAGAGGAGAGAGGGAGAGGAGAGAGAGGAGAAGAGGAGAGAGGAGTAGGAGAGGAGAGAAGAGGAGAGAGGAGAAGAGAGGAGAAGAGGAGGGAGGAGAGATGAGAGGAGAGATGAGAGGAGAGAAGAGATGAGAGAAGAGAAGAGGAGAGAGGGAGAGGAGAGAAGAGAAGAGAGGAGAAGAGGAGAGAGGAGTAGGAGAGGAGAGAAGAGGAGAGAGGAGAAGAGAGGAGAAGAGGAGGGAGGAGAGATGAGAGGAGAGATGAGAGGAGAGGAGCAGAGAGGAGAAGAGAGGAGTAGAGGAGGGAGGAGAGGAGAGGAGAGAGGAGAAGAGAAGATAGACTAACGTGACAAATGTCAATATTTTTTTCCTCGACTGGCCCAAAAGTGAAGCAGCCCACCGGGAATTCTCCCGATTACCCACCCCGGGCCTGGAATCAATAAAGTATCTATCTATCTATCTGAACACACACGACTGCCTCAAACAGAACACACACACACACACACACACGACTGCCTCAAACAGAACACACACTGGATAGAATGGGCGTGTGGAGGGAGGGTGGGAGGCTGGCGCTGCCCAACCAGGCCTGGGCCCTGGCACTGAACTGGGGCACATGGGTGACTTGTTAACCAGGGGGCACAGAGAATGGCAGAGATGTGTGAGAGCAAGCACCCCCCCACCCCACACACACACACACACAGGTTGCCTATGCTGCAATACAGGTGTCAGAATCCACATACATATGAAGAGACATGAATGGCAGATCAACAAAGCCTCTGGACACCATAGTTACCATGGTTACCCTCAACCCACTGAGTGGCCCGCAAGTGAACTCAGGCATGGGAGGGAATACTGTCCACACACAGACACACACACACACACAATAATCAGGCATGGGAGGGAATACTGTCCACACACACACACACACACACACACACACACACACACACACACCCCAGTCTGATGTCTCACTAAGGATTCAGTCAGTGAATGAATGGATGCTATGCATACCTACTGTACTCTAAATCTCGCCACACCTGAACAACCACAAGCCCTTGTGGCTCAGCCCATCCCTGAAGCTAAGCCACGACTTTCAAACTCTCCTGTTACATATGGTTACAGGTTGCTAATGCATCTCAATAACTATACCCCAACATGTTAATATGGATGAGCTGCTTCTGCTGATGAGTTTATTTAGGTTTGGCAAAGACTTGTCTTACAAAATATTCTCTCAATTATGTGTCCACACACACACAAACACTTTTTACTACACACCAGTGACTAGCCTACATCAAGCGCCCCCCCCACCCACACACACCCACACACACACACACACACACACAAACACTTTTTACTACACACCAGTGACTAGCCTACATCAAGCGCCCCCACCCACCCACACACACACGATGGTGCACCTAAATTAAAAAGGTAGGCTCACCAGTGCAATCAAGTGGAACAGCTTAGTCTGGAGCCTTGTTATAGCTTCTGCTGCGCAACGCATCTTCAATTATCATGCAAATCAACGTTATCTGCCCAACCTCTGAGCAAAGTTTGTCTGATATGATCTTTGAAATCATTTCACTAGTATTAAAACATAGCAGTTTAGTTGCGCTTGTGAGCTATTGACAGACAATCTGAAAGAACCATTCAGTGGACCCTAGCCAGCCAGCAACAACAAGACCTCTATTTAAATAATTCATGGCGCTTATGTCAAATGTAACTAACTCACTCAAAAGCGACTGAGGAGATAAAACTCCTAGGCTAGGAATGTCAAATAGCTCGTCTAACGTTTTTCAGGATGGTGTGGGTTATGTGGTGTGGTTTTCCATACTTGTGGATTGTCGGATTAGTGGTTGGCGCCTGATTAGCCCATGTTAGTTAGTTGGGTTAAATAATGCAAGCGCACCTTTAAAAGTCAGCTGACTAGCGTTAGCGCTTGCTGCCTTTACATTTTCCAATAAGTAACATTAAGTAGCATCCTCCTGTCACTCGAGTAACACCACAGGTGGGTAAAACTAGCTCCAGGGCAGACTGCTACATAAAAGATGGCCAGGCAGATTTGGTATTCCTCACGCAAAGATAACGGTCACCAGAAATGACAAATGAAACGAAGCTAACGTTACATTAGCCACTTAGTGACCCACCGGTTTGACAGCGGCTAACCCTTGCTTGCTAGCGCCAGTGAGCACTGATGATGTTAGCTGGCGAGAGAACTGTAGCTTGAGTAGTTCCTGAGGTTGGCTAATAATAATAACACCTACCACCACTTAGTTTGGGTATCCTGCCGATCTTGTTGGTTATATCGGCTGTAAGGGTGCCGAAGTCCTGTTCGTAGGTCTCAAAATCCGACGACATGACGAAAAGGATAATTTACAGGCGCGTGAATATAAACAAATACGACAAATACAACAAACTGCGTTCTGTTAATTTGAAAGGCTACGTCACGTCCTTGTGCGACGGAAAATTGTGTCCGATGAGAGCTACTTTCTACTTGGGTCTGTTTAGAAATACATCTGGCTTAATTTATTTTCTGACATTCATACAATGCAAAATACATAGCTTTTCATCAATAATAATAAAGGTGATAGATGGGTGAGTAAGGGAGAATGACCCATCCATCCATAAGGGAGAATGACCCATCCATTTTTACCTTGTCTACATTATACTTTACTCTCCTATTTGTCCATATTATTTTTGCTGGTCTATAGACCTTATTATTGCACTGTTGCACTGTTGGACTAATGTTGGACTACCTTTTGCACCTTCACCATGACACTCACTCTCTTGAGCACCTTGCCATGCACACATAACTAAAGGACTTTGGTTGGACTACTTTTTGCACCTTCACCATGACACTCACTCCCTTTAGCACCTTACCAGTCCCGGCCCTGTCACTACAAGCGTCTTATGCTTGATCACCCTCAAGCACATTGGACTTTCTAGAAGCGTCTTATGCTTGATCACCCTCAAGCACATTGGACTTTCTTAATTTAATTTATATAGTGTATTTAGTATTGTTAGTTTTCTTATCTTTCTTATCTTCTACTGTCTTTATTGTACAGTGGAGTTTAGTTATATGTTTATACTTATACTTATGTTTACCATTTCTGCTGTAAGTGTTGTGTGTGATGTCTGTATGCTACTGAGACCCTTGAATTTCCCCATGGGGATCAATAAAGTATATATCTATCTATCTATCTATCTATCTATCTATCTATCATTGCCATCATCCCCCCTCTTAAAAGAACCACACACACATGCACACACACACACACACACACACACACACACACACACACATTGCCTCATATGAGCTCAGCTGTGGATGTGGAAGCCTCATTTCACCACCAAATTGGTATTATAGAAGTCTCTCAGGGAACACACACACACACACGGTTGCCTGAAACACAAACACAAAAACAGGAACAGTTAATTAAACAGTTAATAAAGAGCAACCATAATAGAGTGAGAGATAGTCAAACACTCTCCCCATGTAACACTAAAGGAACACATGTACAACACAGTTATGTATACATAGGCTATAAAGAATAATTACACAGTTAGCCTAATATAACAAAGCCACTGATTCAAGCTTCTGTGCATCTGTATGCCTGTCAGCCTCAGGCAACCTTGTTTTAGTAGCCTACACACTGACTGGCGATACACAGCCCAGTGAGCAAAAGAAGTAACATCAACAACAAAAAACCCAATTATAACCATATAATGTCATACAAAGATATTCTAATGTGCCCTTTGTTTGCAACCATTGACAGAATTGTTGTATGGTTGTTATCAAAGATTGTAAGTTAAGTGATATCAAAAAGATTGTAGATAGGCGGCGCTAAGAGGCTAGGCTTGTGACTTTTATTTTGAAAAATCTTGTGCATGCAACTTTGAATTACGAAACCCCAAACTCTGGTTCCCCTCTAAACTTAGATTGTTTTGTTTTGTTTTTCTTTTTACGCGTATTTAGGCAGAAATATACATATTGGTATATAAAGCAACATCCCCAAAACCATTCGAGGGACACTGGCTGCTTTAGATCAGAACTAAATGTAGGCCTACTCTAGAAATCTGTCAGGGAGAACAGGAAATCATATCATCGATACGACAGTACGGAAGTAGGTTGGGTGGTCTGTTTGCTTGGTAAATATTAGCGATAAAGGTTGGTACGAACGAGACCGATGAACCAAAATTGTTGCGATTGAAGATACGTACGGTTTTGAATGCAGGGTAAATCAACGATTTTGTTGACCTTCCATTTTATACACTTTACACTGGCCAATTTAGACCTCACATGGGAATGAATGGGGCGGGAGAAAGGTACTGTCAGTGACTGAAGATCATTAGCTTGCTAGCTAACGTTAGCAAGGTGCCGTTATACTGCTATTTAGGTCAAATGTCATGTCATACTTTTTGCTAAACCGAACTGCTTTGTTTTGTTTGTGTTGTCCCCTTAGTGCGAGATGACAGCAGTGGTACTGTCACGCGGTAATGCCGCTAAAGAGCGATGCGTGACAGTGACGTAAACCCCCGTAATTAGCTTCTTCCCAGCATTGCTTGGCCGTGATCATATGATATAGTAACCTTATTCACAAAAGCAGTCGTTGCAGTGGTCGTTTGCAGATGCCATTGGTCAGTTTAGTCACTGCTCCTCTGTATGTGAACAGCGCTTGACAGAGTACTATTGTTTGAGGATAATAAATGCAGCTCAACTTTCACTCAACTGACACATTTTCTCCCAGAATACTTATTTTAAGAGCATGATTCCTAAATTATATCATTAGTCTTTATTATGACTATTTAATTTGAAATACTAAGTGAATAATCTTTCTGTCGTCCCTTCTCTCTTTCTCTCTTGTCCACTTCTCAGATGGACACCTGCTGTCCGAGTCTTCACTAGCCCTGAGTCCTGGCGCACCGCAGCCTTGGAGACGCTACGGAAGGATGCGAGGCACGGCCGGAGCAAGGACTTCTGGGACAGAACCGAGCGCTGTGATCTGCGACACGGCCGACCGCTGGACGCTGAGGAGGAGAGAGGGAGGAGGAGGTCCGTCATCGCCCGCTCCAGGATTCGCTCTCTCAAGCAGACGCAGACGGCGCGTCTGAAGACTTCACACACTCTCACTCACACACACTCACTCACACACACACACACACACTCTCACTCACACACACACACACACACAAACACATACACAGAGCTCCTTACCAACCTGTGGCGCACGAGAGAGACGAGTCTGAAACATGAACTTCCTGTCCCCCATCGTGACATTCCAGAACCTGCATGAGGTGCGGCGCTTGTGCCACTGGGGTCCAGTAGTGGCGCTGTCCGTCATCGGCATGTGCTCCTCGATGGCCGTTCTGGATTCCATTATTTGGTACTGGCCCCTGGACACCAGCGGGGGCAGTATAAACTTCATCATGCTCATCAACTGGACCGTCCTCATCCTCTACAACTACTTCAACGCCATGTTCCTGGGGCCTGGTTACATCCCACTGGAGTGGAAACCGGTACCTACCTATCAATCAATCAACCAATCAATCAATCAACAAACCAACCAACCAACCTACCAGTCAGTCAGTCAATCAATCAATCAATCAATCAATCAATCAACCAACCAATCAGTCAATTAATCAGTCAATCAATCAATCAACCAACCAATCAATCAATCAATCCTAACACTGCCTCAGGTTTATCAAGTCTACACCTGGAGCTGTCAGTGTGCTAGCATTTCACACATAACACATCCTTTGCCTGTGAGACTTTTGAAACATGTGTCTGTTAAAGCTGGCAGATGTCTTGTTTGGAAAGTGTTTTCCTCTCTTAAAGATGCCCTTCTCTCCTCCTCAGGAAAACCAGCAGGACGTGGCGTACCTCCAATTCTGCCGACTGTGTCAAGGCTACAAGGCCCCCCGCTCCCACCACTGTCGCAAGTGTAACAGGTAGGATCCCAGCTTATTATGACACCACCACTGCCGTGTAAAAGGCTTGGTTCAACATACAGTAGCTTTTCAAATTAATTTTATTATTTTCTTAATTGCTGAACTAACTGATTCACCTACCTTTTTATTATTTACATGAACTCTCCTGAGCCTTCTGATTCCTCCCCCTCATCTTCCTCTTCCTCTTCCTTAGGTGCGTGATGAAGATGGACCACCACTGCCCCTGGATCAATAACTGCTGTGGGCACCAGAACCACGCCTACTTCACCAGCTTCCTGCTTCTGGCCCCGCTGGGTTGCATCCACGCTGCCTTGATCTTCATCATGACCATGTACACCGAGCTCTCTGACCGCGTAAGTCACCATCATCATCATGACCATGTACACCGAGCTCTCTGACCGCGTAAGTCACCATCATCATCATGACCATGTACACCGAACTCTCTGACCGCGTAAGTCATCATCATCATCATCATCAGTGCAATTATTAACCTCATCATCTTCATCATGACCATGTACACCGAGCTCTCTGACCGCGTAAGTCATCATCATCATCATCATCATCAGTGCAATTATTAACCTAATCATCTTCATCATAACCATGTACACCGAGCTCGCTGACCGCGTAAGTCGCCATCATCATCATCATCATCATCAGTGCAATTATTAACCTCATCATCTTCATCATGACCATGTACACCGAGCTCTCTGACCGCTGTAAAGTCATCATCATCATCATCATCATCAGTGCAATTATTAACCTAATCATCTTCATCATAACCATGTACACCGGCTTCGCTGATGACGTGAAAGTCGCCATCATCATCATCATCATCATCAGTGCAATTATTAACCTCATCATCTTCATCATGACCATGTACACCGAGCTCTCTGACCGCGTCAATCACCATCATCATCTTCATCATCATCATCATCAGTGCAATTAATAACCTCATCATCTTTATCATGACCATGTACACCGAGCTCTCTGACCGCGTAAGTCGCCATCATCATCATCATCAGTGCAATTATTAACCTCATCATCTTCATCATGACCATGTACACCGAGCTCTCTGACCGCGTAAGTCGCCATCATCATCATCATCATCAGTGCAATTATTAACCTCATCATCTTCATCATGACCATGTACACCGAGCTCTCTGACCGCGTAAGTCGCCATCATCATCATCATCATCATCATCAGTGCAATTATTAACCTCATCATCTTCATCATGATCATGATGTCGTCATCATCCTCGTCTTGAGCTTGTTAAAATGTGCTATTTACGTTGTGGACTCGGATGGCCATATTGGGTGTGTCTGATTGCTGTCTGGTGGCCATATCTGGTGGCC
>NC_063205.1:2709943-2742443 GCF_017589495.1 Alosa alosa
AAATGAATTTAAAAAATATTCGGCCATTTAGTCTAGTCATTTTTCATTGAGCCAGTTGGTAGTAAATATTCGGCCATTTAGTCTGGTCATTTTTCATTGAGCCAGTTGGTAGTAAATATTCGGCCATTTAGTCTGGTCATTTTTCATTGAGCCAGCTGGTAGTTTGTTGGGGCACTCACTCAATCCAACTTCAGACTGTAACGCTTTTGACGTTCTATCTAGCTCGTCAGAATAGTTCTATCCATTATCGACAAGCAAATGCCAACTTTATGCCAACCGGAAAAAATAAAGAATAATAGTAAATAAAAGGGAAACAGCATAAAAAATAGTTGAAAACCTATAAAAATAGAGTAATTAAAGGTGCACCTATAACATTTTTTTTTCTCACATTCAGCAATCATCTCCTCACAACCGCTAGTTGCCCATTCCGTGACTAGCCTACACAGTAAAATAAACAGTGTCTGCAAGCAGCCCAGGCTCTGAAAACGTGAAACAGTGGGGGCAGCCTGTCCCCCAAACACAAATGAAACCCTCCGTGGGATTTCTCTGGGAAAACTGAAGGTAGGGGTGAGCTTTCTCTCCGGCGTGTTTTGTTTGGTCTTTGTTTCAAACATAATGCACATTGTTTTGGGCAAAAGCATCTGCTAATAAATTTAAATATAAACATAAACACAAACAAACGCGATTTACTGCAAAATCCCTGACTGCGGCTTTAAAAGAAATTAAAACATGAGTGCATCGGATTAGCAGGAAGTGCATTAGATTTGCAGGAAGTGCATTTGATCAGTCAGGTAAAAAGCATTTGAGAACAAACTGGAATGCTAAATTTGAATAAAGTCTACGTATAGTCTACCGTCAGGACAGACGGTAGCATGAGAGCTATTTTATTGCATTGTTATTTAAATCAATCTGAATTTATTCACATTTAAAGTTATTAATAGCAGGCTCTGTGGTGGCGCTCCTCTGTTTTGAAAATAACTATTTTGCCACTCAAGGCCAACACTAGGTATGTCTAATCACCGTGTGTGTGTGTGTCTGGATAGGCAAAGTCCAGGCAGGTGAAGTAAACAAGAAAGTATAGTGTCCTGTGAGGGCCAAAATTCCTTACCTGCTCAAAAGACTTCAGGCCCGCCTCCCTTCCAAGCCGCATGAGATCTGATAGGATGGCCTTTTTCACTTCCTGTTTGGGGCAGAAGATTTAAAAGCTCAAACATTTATTTTAGATTAATGTAAGGAATGATCACTCTTTTCCTAAATCAAAAGAACCTGAAGTGCAGGTGGTGACAGTTTTACAAAGAGAGTAAATTATAGGCTCCATCTCCAAGAGCTAATGCCTGCAGTCCAGCAACTCTGATACTGGCAGCAGGAACCCCCTTCACTTGTGCAGAAATCACTGAGTTTACAGGAACCCCCTTCAACTCTTGAAGACACAACTCTTCCTCCTCTTCCCTTCTCTACCTCCTCCTCTTCCTCCCTTTCCTCTCTTCCTCCTCTTCTCCCTCCTCTCTTCTCTATCCCCTCCTCTACCACTTCTCCTCCTTCTATCCTCTAGCACTAGTCTTTAATATGTAGCCTAGGCACTTCTATCCTCTAGCACTAGTCTTGACAGATGCAGGGGTAATTCCTATAGTCTCCTCTGCAATGTAGTTTAAACATTAATGTTGAACAATCTGATTTATCAGAGTATTATCAGAATTCCAGTTTACATGCTAAGTGAACAAGTAAAAATCCAATGCCCTGAACCATTCGGCAAGTGAGTTTTTGAACATTCTAACTCTCAAACACACACCGTCGCAATCAATCACACACCATCACTCTCAATCATGACGGTTTTTGCACAACTCTCAAACACACCTGTTTTTTAAACAACTCTCAAACACACCTGTTTTTTAAACAACTCTCAAACACACACCTGGTTATTACACAGGTCCTCCAATGATCCGCTGACCCCCAATTTATCTGCGAAGCCCGGCAGAACCTCTGGGTCCGGTACCACAACTCCCACCAGGCAAGACTGCAGGGGATGAGAGAGAATAATCACAACTTTACATTGGTGCTGTGTGTGTGTGTGTGTGTGTGTGTGTGTGTGCTCACTGATCAGGCTCAGGTCATGGGCTAGATCAACCACCAAATAAGCTTTAAGTAAGCTGTCCCCGTGTGTGTGTGTGTGTGTCACTGTGTGTGTGTGTGTCACCTGTGTGTGTGTGTGTGTGTGTCACTGGCTGCGTTGCGTACCTGTAAGCTGTCCCCATGTGTGTGTGTGTGTGTGTGTGTCACTGTGTGTGTGTGTGTGTGTGTCACTGGCTGCGTCGCGTACCTGTAAGCTGTCCCCGTGTGTGTGTGTGTGTGTCACTGTGTTACTGGCTGCGTTGCGTACCTGTAAGCTGTCCCCGTGTGTGTGTGTGTCACTGGCTGCATTGCGTACCTGTAGGCTGTCCCCGTGTGTGTGTGTGTGGCACTGGCTGCGTTGCGTACCTGTAGGCTGTCCCCGTGCACAAACACCTGTGCAACAGGGCTGCTGCGCACGTAGACGTTCTCGATCTTCTCGGGAGCGATGTACTCGCCCTGTGCCAGCTTAAAGATGTTCTTCTTACGATCGATGATCTTCAGAACGCCACTCTGTTAGATCACACACACACACCTCATCAGTCTGAGACGCCGCAGCACAACTCACACACTCACACACACACACACACACCTGTCATCAGTCTGAGACCTCTCACACACACACACACACACACACACACACACACAACAAGCCTCATCAGTCTGAGACGCCGCGACACAACACACACACACACACCACATCAGTCTGAGACGCCGCAGAACAACTCTCACACACACACACACACACACACACACACACACACGGAGGTGGGGCTATGTCGTGCTTCGCACCTACAGGCGTCTACATGGCGAAAGTTAGCCGGCGGTTTCAAAAATTCCCACTTCGGAAGCCGGTTTCAAAAATCGGTTACAGTCTCCTAAACTGCCGGCGTCGTGTACACACAAGGCATAACCAATAACAAAACTTCGACGGTTTCACAAAAATTGTGTAGTGGTGTGTTCTCTCTTTGAAGAAATATGTGTGTGTGTAGGTTGGGTTGTGAGGTGAGTGAGTGAGTGCTTATGTGTGTGTTTGTGTGTGTGTGTCTATATGCACAGACACGTACATGAGTGTGTGTATGTAATATGTATCTGTGTGTGTGTGTGTGTGTGTGTGTGTGTGTTGGGGTAGCAAGTTAAAGGTGCTCTAAGCGATGCCACAAGTTTTTTAGGCTAAAACATTTTATGTCACTTACTGCAAACATCACCTAACCAACCGCTAGCTGTTTGTATCCTGAATACACTGTAAAAAAAGCGATCTCTGTGGACAGCCAGGCTCCAAGAAAAGCAAAAAAAAACAACCTGGGCAAACCTAGCCCATGAAAACATAACAAACAGTTCCAGCAAATCACAGACGAGATGCACGTTTAGGAGAGTTTCAATTGCACGGGAGCAGCACAGGAGAGAGGGGGAGGAAGTAACGAGCTAGCTTTCTGTTTTGTTTGAAAGTCAACAGAAGTGACCTTACCCAGCATCGCTTAGAGCACCTTTAAGTAAGTGCATTTGTGTGCGTGTGTTTTTGCGTTAACAAGTGAGTGTGTATGTCAGGTTGTGAGGTGAATGAGTGTTTAAGTGTGTGTGTGTGTTTTTGCGTTAACAAGTGAGTGTGTGGTTGTGAGGTGAAGGTTAAGGTAAGTGGAATGAATGAGAATGTGTGTGTGTGTGTGTGTGTTTGGGTGTGTGTGTTGTGCTTGAGAGGTCAGTGAGGGCACATTTGTATGTGTTTGTGCGCACGTGTGTATGCATGTGTGTGTGTGTGTGTTGGGGTAGCAAGTTGAGTGAGTGTGCGTGTGTGCCTGCACAAGTGTGTGTGTGTGTGTGTGTTGGAGTTTGCGAGGTGAGTGAGTGCACATTTGTGTGTGTGTGTGTGTGTGTCAGGTTTGCGAGGTGACAGATCCCATGTGGGTATGTGTGTGTGTGTGTGTGTGTGTGTCGGGCTTGCGAGGTGACAGATCCCATGTGGGTATGTGACAATAACCTGATTAGATCTGAGAGGTCCCTGGAGAAATTAGAAAAGCAATAAAATGAACCAACAATTAATCCCCTAAATCCCTCCTCAACACACACACACACACACACACACACACACACACACACACACACACACTTTACTTTCCTCAAACCCCTTCCTCCCAACAAACACACACAAAATGCTAAAACTATTGTGAGTGCATTTTTCAATAGATTGTGATAAATATGCGCACATGTTCAACATAGTGAAAAGAGTTACTGGCACCCTCGATAAAGCTGACTAAAAATGGGTGTAAAAAATATTTGGTGATTTATTGTAATCTCACAATGAAAACCATGAGGAAGCAAATTTATACTGAGAAAAAGGAAAGTCTCATAAACAAGTGAATATGTTTCACAAAAACATGTCACCCTCAATGACGATTGGTTATTGACACCCCTAAGCAAAGCTTTTTCCTCTTTAAATATTCAATATTTAAATTATTTATATAATTATTTAACAATATTTAAAAGGTTCTAATCAACTGGAAATGTGAGAAGCATGCTTGGTAAAAGACACATGTTTATCCCCACACACACACACACACACGTTTATCTTGCCCCACACACACACACACACACATGTTCATCTTGCCCCACGCACACACACACGTTTATCTTGCCCCACACACACACATACACGTTTATCTTGCCCCACCACACACACACACACACACACACACACACACACGTTTATCTTGCCCACACACACACACACACATGTTTATCTTGCCCCATGCACAGTATGGAGGATGGTAAACATGTGTGTGTGTGTGTGTGTGTGTGTTTATCTTGCCCCACACACAGTATGGAGGATGGTAAGAGAGAAACACCACTGTTGGAGAGTTACAAAAAAAGGAATCATCAAGTCCCCCAAAAAATCTTTAAAAGTGACCTTAGTGCTAATCAGTGATGGGCAGTAACGCGTTAGAAGTAACGGGTTACTGTAATCCCATTACTTTTTTCAAATAACGAGTAGGGATTACAATTGCAAAAACAGTAATGAGATTACTTTTACTTTCCTGCAAGCAGCCTGCGTTACTGCGTTACTAAACCGTGATTTTGCCATATACAGTAAAAGAATTTGGGATTTTGCTGTATGGATTTTGCTTTGTGAGACTAACTCATGACAATGATGTAGCCTATAGCTGCGCGACATGTAAACAACAGACACACGTGTGCAAGACATGGAGTGCGGGAGAGAGCGCGAACATGGAGCATTTAATTCATTGCAGTTCAGACATTACGAAAAAAAACATTAATGCTGTAGGCTACACTCTGCGTGGGAAGAAAAATGTTGTCTACAGCAAAAAATTCCACCTCAAATCTGAGCAAGCACCTAGCAAGCCGGCACAGGAATGTGAAACTCATTGAGACACCCCCAGATCTCGACATGACGGCTGCAGCAACAGGTGAAAATAGACTCAAGAGGACGTCGCAGGTTCCCTGTAGCCTACTGGCCCGTTATAAAAGGAGCCAGGGCATTATAATATTTTGGCTGCATTCACTGTGATTTGGAAAATAGACAAAAATATAATGTGGTCTTGCCGTTTTCTAATGGGGCTGGTGAGTGTTGAAGTCTTCAATAATTCGTTTCCCTTAAACTAAGCATTTACATGAAGCACAGTAGCCTATGCCGATTGAAACACATACCACTCAGATAGCTATCACTTTTAATTGCAAACAGAAAATTTCTAGCTAGCTGTTTATACCAACTTAATATCATCATCACTATTGCTAATATTGTGCTAAATGTGGAGTTTGTGGACTAGCCAATGGCTTATATTTGAATGGAGCTGATCATTATGAGAGTTGTGTAGACGCCTTTAAAGTGACAGCGCACCATTTATAAATGAGTTAAACTGCATCAAATTAGTAGTATTTCTTAAGAAATATTTTAAACTAAAATGACTGTCATTATTATCATTTAAATAATATATATTACAATATCATTTTATTTGTGCTTTGGGCACCAAAATAGCCAGCAGCGGCACTGCACACACACAGTTCAAACACATACTCTTCTTTGACATTAGAACAGCCTAAATGTGGCATGCAACAGCATTTTCTGTTTTGGTAAATGCATTACTCCTCTCTGCACTGCAACTGTTAAAAGATGTAAATGTTAATAGAGACTTTGGTTTTAATTATTTTATTGCTGTATTTTATTTACATCTATTCGAATGAAGGAGTATACACACCAAAAAGTTAAGATTGAAACTAATAAAACCAAGTTTTAAAAAAGTGTATTCAGGTTGAGTATAGCTAGTGTGTTTTTGAAAAGTAACTAAGTAAAGTAATTAGTAAAGTAACTAATTACTTTTGAAAATACGTAATCAGTAAAGTAACTGGATTACTTTCTTGGATAAGTAATCAGTAACTAATTACTTTTTCCAAGTAACTTGACCAACACTGGTGCTAGTAGATTATTTAGAGGGCATGCAAGGTAAAAGCCTTTCCTGTCATTTAATTACCAATGTAAACAGCAGGTGTTACTTAATGCTTCAGTGACTTTGTGTGGATTTGTGGTCTATTGTCAGATGAAATGAAAATTGCGTTCTTTGGCAAGAAACGCTTTAGGTGGGTTTGGTGTACCTAAAGGAATGGCTATACTGAAAAGAACCCCATGCCTAATGAGAATTATGGTGGAGGGGCTGTGATATTGTGGGGCTCTTTTTATTCCCAAAGGCCTTGGGAACCTCATATGCATCATGAACCCCAAGAAAAACCTGAACATTTTCAATGAAAATCTGTCAATGTCTGCCAAGAGGGTCATGATAGGGTCATTCTTTAGGCCAATAAACCAGAACAAACGTCCAGATCAAATCAAAAATGGTTTACTGAACACAAAATCAAGCTTCTGCCATCGCCATCTCAGTCCCCTGATCTAAACTCCATGGAAACACAGTGGGGTGAGTTCAAGAGGAGAATCTGCCAACACCATCTCAGTCCCCTGATCTAAACTCCATGGAAACACAGTGGGGTGAGTTCAAGAGGAGAATCTGCCATCGCCATCTCAGTCCCCTGATCTAAACCCCATGGAAACACAGTGGGGTGAGTTCAAGAGGAGAATCTGCCAACGCCATCCCAGTCCCCTGATCTAAACCCCATGGAAACACAGTGGGGTGAGTTCAAGAAGAGAATGTGCAAGCATGGACCTAGGAATTCAAACGATCTGGGGAGATTTTGTAAAGAGGAATGGTTTTGAATGGTTTTAAATCCCTTGCTTTGCATTCTCCAACTTTATGGGATGTTATAGGAGAATATTACAAGCTGGTTTATTGGCAAAGGGAGGCAATTTCAAGCAGGCGTGCCAATAATTGTGGGCAACGTGTTTTTGTTAAAATAATTATTTCTTCATGAGATTTTCCTTTTTCTCAGAATACATTTGTCCTCATTGTTTTCATTGTGAGATTACAATAAATCACCAAAAGATAATTTTTACCAGGGGTAACAATAATTACGGAGGGTACTGTACAAGACTGCGATGAGGTTTGTAGAAAGGCATTTGTCTATGGAAGGCATGTAAAGGTATAAACAGGTTTTTATGTCAAGTGCTGAGAAATGTGTGTAAAAGTAAGTAAAGGTATGTTTGTAAAATGTGTTTGTGTTTATACAGTACAGTGTTTAAATGTGTGTTTGTAAAGTGGAAATGTGAAGTGTGTATGTGTTTGTAGAGTGTGTATGTGAAGTGCGTGTGTTTGTGTTTGTAAAGTGTGTATGTGAAGTGTGTGTGTTTGTGTTTGTAAAGTGTGTATGTGAAGTGTGTGTGTGTGTTTGTAAAGTGTGTGTGTTTGTAAAGTGTGTATGTGAAGTGTGTGTGTTTGTAAAGTGTGTATGTGAAGTGTGTGTGTTTGTGTTTGTAAAGTGTGTATGTGAAGTGTGTGTGTGTGTGTTTGTAAAGTGTGTAAAGGTGTGTTTGTAAAGTGTGTAAAGGTGTGTTTCTGACCGGCAGCCATTTCCCGATGTCTCCCGTGTGGAGCCAGCCGTCTGGGTCTAGCGCCTCCGCGGTCCGCTCAGGGTCCTTCAGGTAGCCCACGAACACGTTCTTACCCTTCACACACACCTGCAGAATGAACACACACACACATACAGGGTCCTTCAGGTAGCCCACGAACACGTTCTTACCCTTCACACACACCTGCAGAATGAACACACACACACATACAGGGTCCTTCAGGTAGCCCACGAACACGTTGTTACCCTTCACACACACCTGGAGAATGAACACACACACACACATACAGGGTCCTTCAGGTAGCCCACGAACACGTTCTTACCCTTCACACACACCTGCAGAATGAACACACACACACATACAGTCACCTCCTTCGATACTCGAACACACAAACGCTAAAATGTAGACTAGATCAGTGGTCTGAGGAGGAACAGCCTCATTGCAGCCTCTGTGTGTGTGTGTGTGTGTGTTGCCAGTCTATTCCAGGTTAACCTTAGCAGGTAGGAGGAACAGCCAGCTTCATTGCAGCCTCAGTGAGCCGGTGGTTGGAGCTATTCTTGTGTTACAGGCTCTCTCATTGTGTGTGTGTGTGTGTTTATGCACTGTTACAGGCCTTACCTCTCCCTCTCCGTTGGAGGCAAAGTAGTTCATCTCCTCAACATCCACCAGCTTCACCACGTTGCAGGGGATGGGAGCACCCACATGGCCTGCGAAGAGAAGCACAGAAACACACACACACACACACAAACACACAGAAACAGAAACACACACACACACACACACACATATACACACACACACAGAGGTTTGGCATGTTAGATGTTTTGCTGTGCAACAGGTTGATGTTATGGTGTGTGTGTGTGTGTGTGTGTGTGTGTGTGTGTTTCTGATGTATAGTATAAGTATAAGTATAGTATAAATATGTGTACTTATACTTATACTTATATACTTATACTTATACTATAATATTAGTGGGTTTGGGTTTGATCCAGCAAGCCCACTATTGTTCTTCTTAAGTTTTCTTATATATTATTCCTGTTCACCCACTTTTTGTACAAACTACTGCTCCTAGACCGTTTGAGCTATCGAAGCGGTTCGAACTCCAAAAATTCAGGCCTGAACCAATGTAACTTGCTTGTTACTTTCGTGTCACTGGCCCTTGTCGTTTTCGCGTTATTCACGTTTTTCTGCGTTTTTGGGCCCCATTGAAATGAATGGCGGAATATTCAGGATTCTAATTCTGATTGTGACATCACAGCTCTAATTGTTTAAGGCGAGACACGGCAGGTGAAAACATCGTTTTTTCATGCACTGGTCAATTTCGAGATTTTGAGCTAGTATGTTACCTTAGCATGTATTCTATCACACTACTACAACAAAAAAGTCCGATTTACACATTTAGGTGTTTATTTCATTATATTGTGTCTACTCGCGCCTGTATATTTCTCCTAAATTCAGCAAAAGTTAGCATTCTAACCTTGCATGCACTCCCGCGACCGTGGTCCAAAACATAACATGTGTACTACCGTTGGAAAGCTCTGTTTTTCCTGTATCACGCTATGTGATCCATATATGGACACTTCCTTTGTATCAGTAACCAATCGCTGAAAGTTCAAAGGCGAAGTCTAGGCTGAGAGCCGGAATCTCATTGGCTGTCTTTCAAGGCTGTTTTCTCAAAATGAGTTTCCGCCACACTCTGAGCTCAAAACTCCACTTCAGAAGCACGTACATACACCAAACTTTCTAGACTTATGCCTAACTATATGTCGAAGATTTCTACAGAGGGGTTTGTTGATATATTATTCCTAGCCTGACTTACATGACATTTTATGCCTAAAAACATGGAAAAAAGCGATTTTTTTAGGGCTAGTGACATAATTTTCTGATTTACAGGATAACAAAAGTAGATATTCATAAATCCCTTTGTAAATGTTTTCCCATCTAATATCTGAACACAATGAAAACATAATTTTGAACTTGGCTGTATCCAATGCTCAGGTTTCCTGCCTTAAAATGTATGCAAATTAGCGCATATTTAATTAGATAATGCCTAATTTGCATATGTAAACATTAAATTACAGCAAACTTGTAATACATTTTTTTCTCATATTAATGTAAGTAATCAACTGGGGAAGTTTCATAGTGATATCTGCTTGTTAAAAATTTTACCCTATTCACCTGTAGTGTCTCGCCTTAAGCTTGCACCTGGCAGAGTTCTGAGCCATCTGGCACTGTCTAATGGGCTGGGCTGGGCTGTCTGTGTATATGAAGGTGTGTGCATGTAACTTTTGACCCGTATGTCCGACGGTACCGTTGGAATCCTTGAATGAAGCCCAGTTCAATGCCTTGCCAGCACCAAGTGTAAAGAGGTCATGTAAAAGTGAATCCGTGTTTTTTAAAGTGAATCCATGTTCATACAGGTCATTTAAAAAATAAAAAAACTTTTTCCCAGTCCATTCAGCTGTGGGATAAATTTTATATGTCTCTCATTGAATGTTTAGTATACCTTACATACATGTAGTGAAATCTAATTGTCATCTCCTGTCATCTCTGACCCTTGTGTTTTTCTGAAACTCCAATGTTGGAATGTTTAGTTAAATTAACCCCTGTGTCACCGAACTGTGGGTAACCCTCAGGATGGGGGGTCGTAAACATTTCTTATCTCTGTTAAAATACCAGATGGTTAAGTGATCACTGGAGGGTGACAACTTGTGATTTTCCATGGGTGTGGGGTAAGGGTATAAGAGTTGGCTTCACCCACAGATGTGTGGGCTTGTTACTTTGACATTTCATGTGGGTAACATTCTCCCGGCGTCGTGAATAAAGCTGCAGTCTCACACCAGTTGTCTTGGATTAATTTTGACCACACAGCCCAGTTCAATGCCCAGCTAGCTCGATTCAAACTTAGTCATGTATACAGTTGTATAGATTATAACATTGAGAAACACACATTCATACAAATATTATGCACATCCACGCAACACTACTATTCAAGTTAAGTTACTCATCATTGCCCGACAAGAAGTCCACAATCAATTCAATTGTTTTGCCACGATCTGTGGAGCTTACAGACAACGTTAAATTACTATAGGTTCTGTATGCTATTTAAAGCCGGCCTAACGACGAGTCCCTTCATGACGGTGTGTTGCAATGCATTCTGGGTGCTGTGCTGTGATTCAACGGCTCGTCCCCTGACCCACCAAACAACGATGCTTGAACTAAATGTAGAGTAAAAATAAATCACTACCAAGGCTTCAAATAGCAACACACTTACACCGTAGCATAATGAGGGTCTCTACATGTAAACCGAAGGAAGCATTGAGAACTGTGTAAGTCTACAGGCAGTTTATTAAAAAGAAAAACAGTACCGTTCACGTCTCGTTCACATATACAGACGGACGCCATCTTGGGAAAACAGAACTCTCTGGGATGTGGCGTAAATCTCGCGTGAAACCTTGTTGCCACAGCAGGGAAGAGGCAACAGGATACACACGAAAGATACACAGGATACACACGGAATTCGAACGAATTTGAAGACATCGAAGAACGAACCCTTTTAGTTTGATGGACGTCCTTATCAGTCTATGGTCTAACTTATGAACGTGTCGGGTCAACGTCAACGATAAGTAAGTTAGGTTAACGTAAACCTTAGCTATTTGCTGTTGTCAAATGCTTTACGTGATGGCCATTCATCACACTGTTTGGATGTTAGCTTCTACTTGGCAGTCTGAATCAGAATTACCTTAGCTCTCAGTAAGTTAACGTACAGTTTATTATAGTCATGTGATTTACATAAAGTAGTAAACAACAGTAATGTTAAACGTGTCAACAAGTTAGATTCTACCCCACAAGCCACAATAGGGAACGTTCAAGTAAGCGTTAGCACATACAAACCAATTAATGTTAGCTAACATGCTAAGCATTGAAAATGAATGCGTTAGCAATAGCCACTGCTTTTTTTTTGAGCTGACAACTAAGCCCTGGAAATGCGTTAAAAACGTAATCAGCCAAATTGACTCACTTCTTAAGACCCTTGGTATGGTGTTACAACGATGTGGAGTCGAAATGTAAATTGTTAGTATGGTTTTAATGTGTAAACAAACCAACCGCGATTTTGCAATGAAGTTAATGGAGTCATTTTAGGTACTACTTTCACGAGGTCTGTAGTTCTGTCAAAATTTATCTTTGAACAGACTACATGGTTATCTTCCTTAGACTTCGTAGATGTAGTTACCACAATTTGGAGGCGAAATTCGAAGTGTAAATATGGTTTTAATGTGTAAACAGAACAACCGCGATTTTGCGAGCTAGAAAAAAGGAAGTGAATGAATGAATAGTTACTGCTGTTCTGAGGGTTGGCGTTCTCATAAAATCGACGTAATCTTTGAAAACACTACCTGGTTAACTTCCTTAGACTTCGTAGATGTAGTTACTACAATTTGGAGTCGAAATTCGAAGTGCAAATATGGTTTAAATGTGTAAACAAGACGCCTGATGTTTAAAATATGTTAATGAATGGGCACAGTATTATTGTGTACAGTAATGGGCTATCAGTAGTATGTAAACAGTTCATGTGTTATGTGATTTACATAAACTAGTAAACAACAGAAATGTTAAAAGCTGGTATTGTGTTTCCTGAATTCTTGCATTCAGGCATTCAAATGTAATGTAATTAAATAGCATATATATACTCTATCAGTGTATGATGCTTGCATGAGGGAAACATCCCAAAACAACGGCACCCATATAATTGCTGTTGTTTTGAGAAGTATTTCTCATGCAAGCATCATGCAACAATGCAAAAAAAAATGAAACTATTGTAGGCCTAATTATATTTTACATTAGTAAAGCAGTACTCTGATGTGCATGCTTTCACAAACTTTTGTGAACAATCTTAGCACTTTGACTGTTTTGATGACTGCACTTAAAACATTGACTGTTTTGAAGTGCATGTATAGCAATATAGTATAAAAATAATAATAATTGTGATATCATTACAATTTGATGGGGGGGGTGGGTTCATGTAGGTGGGCCCTATGACCCCAAAGTATGCCTTGACTGGGCCTCAGGTCAAAGAAGTTTGAGAAAGGCTGATGTAGACGACAAAGCAGCAAGGAGGGCGTGGTGATCATTTAAACAAGTTTTATGACAAGGTCGATGAGGGTGGGAAAAATCGTACATTTCTGTGCAAACTTTGCCCGCACTTCAGTTACATTCAGTCACATTGTCTTTTAAGAAAATGCAGTCCATTTTTCAGTTCCAGCAGCCAACAACCTCAGAACTGACCCTTCAGGCCTCTCAGGAGGTGCTGGCCTTCTAACCTAGTGACCACCATAGCAACCAGCATAGCAACCACGATATTTATGTGTTTTAGCTTATTGGATGTTGCGTTAATGCAGATAACTTTTGATCCGCGTCCATGCCCCTGATCAAACCCACTCTTGCAGTTCCTCGGAACCGCAAATCTAGTATACTTTTACTATACGTTTTGCTGTCTAACAGGTTGATGTTATGGTGTGTGTGTGTGTGTGTGTGTGTTTTTGTGGTCCTTACCTGAGGTCCAGTCTCCAGGCACAGTGAAGGTGCAGCCTGCCGTGCACTCTGTCTGACCATAGGCCTCAAAGATCTGCAGCACAGAGACTCACCTCAGTTAGCAATGCAAGGCCCTCAGGGTTACTTTAGCTTAGCTTAGCTTTATATCTAACTCATATCTCATATCTAACTCATCTCTCATATCAGTCAACTATACAAGGCACCGTAGCTCTGGATTACTTTAGCTTAGCTTAGTTTAGCTTTATATCTAACTCATCTCTCATATCAGTCAACTATACAAGGCACCGTAGCTCTGGATTACTTTAGTTTATCTTATCTTAGCTTTATATTTAACTCGTCTCTCATATCAGTCAACTATACAAGGCACCGTAGCTCTGGATTACTTTATTTTAGCTTAGCTTTATATCTAACTCATCTCTCATGTCAGTTGACTATACAAGACACTGTAGCTCTGGATTACTTTAGCTTATCTTAGTTTAGCTTTATATCTAACTCATCTCTCATATCAGTCCACTATACAAGGCACCGTAGCTCTGGATTACTTTAGCTTAGCTTAGCTTTATATTTAACTCATCTCTCATGTCAGTCGACTATACAAGGCACCGTAGCTCTGGATTACTTTATCTTATCTTAGCTTTATATCTAACTCATCTCTCATGACAGTTGACTATACAAGACACCGTAGCTCTGGATTACTTTAGTTTATCTTAGCTTTATATCTAACTCATCTCTCATGTCAGTTGACTATACAAGACACTGTAGCTCTGGATTACTTTAGCTTAGCTTAGCTTTATATCTAACTCATCTCTCATATCAGTCAATTATACAAGGCACCGTAGCTCTGGATTACTTTATCTTATCTTAGCTTTATATCTAACTCATCTCTCATGTCAGTTGACTATACAAGACACTGTAGCTCTGGATTACTTTAGCTTAGCTTAGCTTAGCTTTATATCTAACTCATCTCTCATATCAGTCAACTATACAAGGCACCGTAGCTCTGGATTACTTTATCTTAGCTTAGCTTTATATTTAACTCATCTCTCATGTCAGTTGACTATACAAGACACTGTAGCTCTGGATTACTTTAGTTTATCTTAGGATAGCTTTATATTTAACTATCTCTCACCTCACAGTAGCTCTGGTTTACCTTAGTTAAAGGAGAATTCCGGTGTGATATTGACCTAAAGTGTGTTGAAACATGATACCGAGTGTGAACGTATGTCTCATAGCCCATCTCGGCTTGTCCAAAATCTGGCGCTAGTTAGCCGATGCTACCAACAGCTTTTTCAATGGTGGTGCTTCGGCATCGGGCTAGCCATGCAAATAAATCACTGTTTTACACCATTTACGAGGCTCAATGTACCTCCACACTTCATTGGTAGACTTCCGAGGGGCCCTGACATTTAAAACGAGACATTGAGAACTTTGAAAAAGCACTGGTAGTTTACTTACAAGATGATTTATACAGACAGTATCTTCACAAAGTTTAGCGTTTGCAGCCATCTTGAATTTAGTCACGATAAGTCGAGCAACGAGTAAGAATGAACCAACAACCTGAACCGCTTCTTTGCTCGCTTTGAAGCACAAAACAGCACCTGCCCACAGAAGACCCATCCCCCTCTACATGAGCAGCCCCTGTGCCTCTCTGCCGACAGCGTGAAGAGGACACTTGCTGCTATCAACACCGTGAAGGCAACAGGTCCAGACAACATCCCAGGTCGCGGCGCTGAAGGACTGCGCAGGGGGAGCTTAAGGATGTCTTCACAGACATCTTTAACACTTCCCTGAAGCAAGCCATCGCCCCATCATGTTTCAAAGCTGCCACCATCATACCTGTGCCGAAGAAAACTGCTCCATCCTGCTTCAATGACTACCGCCCTGTGGCACTGACACCCATCATCATGAAGTGCTTTGAGCGGCTTGTCATGTCACATATCAAAGCCATTCTCACCCCCACCCTGGACCCCTTCCAGTTTGCATACCGAGTTGCGGGCCCACAGAGGATGCAATCTGCTCTGCCCTCCACCCAGCCCTCACCCACCTGGAAAAAGAGACTCATATGTGAGATTGCTGTTTATAGACTTCAGTTCTGCATTCAACACCATAATACCACAACAACTCATCTGCAAACTTGACAAACTGGGACTCAGTACCTACCTCTGCAACTGGCTACTGGACTTCCCTCTGTCAGAGGCCCCAAGTAGTACGTGTTGGCAACAATACCTCAAGCAGCATCACACTGAGCACAGGGGCCCCCCAAGGCTGCGTGCTCAGTCCGCTGCTCTTCACCCTGCTGACGCATGACTGCACTGCAACCTACAGCAACAATCACATAGTGAAATTTGCTGACGACACAACTCTGGTGGGTCTCATCACCAAGGGCGACGAGACTCAATACAGGTTGGAGGTCGACCATCTGACCACGTGGTGCAGGGACAACAACCTCCTGCTGAACGCCAGCAAGACCAAAGAGATTGTTGTTGACTTCCCGAGAGGTCACACCCAACACCTGCCACTGACCATCGACGGTGCTGTGGTGGAGAGAGCGCAGCAGCACCAAATTCCTGGGGTGCACATCAGTGAAGACCTCTCCTGACCACCAACACTGCATCACTGGCTTAAGAGAGCTCAGCCGCCTGTACTTCCTAATGAAACTCAGGCGCAGCAAGTGCTCCACCAGCCATCATGACCACATTCTACCGAGGCACCATTGAGAGCATCCTCTCCAGCTGTATCGCTGTGTGGGGCGGAAGCTGCACTGAATACAACAGGAAAGCCCTGCAGCATAGTGAACACAGCTGGAAGGATTATTGGTGCTTCACTCCCTCCCTGAAGGACATTTACACCACCCACCTCACCCGCCAAGGCGACCAAAATTGTGAGTGATGCAAGTCACCCCGGCCACAATCTGTTTGATCTACTGCCCTCTGGGAAGAGGTACAGAAGCCTGCGCCCCAAGACTACCAGACTCACCAACAGCTTCATACACCAAGCTGTAAGGATGCTGAACTCTCTCCCTCCTCTCCCCCCCCCTCCACCCTCAGCTACATAACATCCTGGACATTGAACCCACAATGGCCGCCTGCACTACTCCACTTGCACACTTGAACACTTGCACACTTGTACACTTTACAACTTGGTGTTGTTGTCCTGAAAACACAACACTTCTGCTGCTCTTACATAACTTGCACCACTATGCCACTTTCTTTATTACTTAGGTCAAACAGAACTACCCAAGCCTTTTTATTGGCCTGACTTTGCACTAGTATTTTATTGACTGTCTATGCACAATTTCAACCAAATTTTGCTGCTCTTATTTTTTCATTATTATATGTGCCCTCTTATTTACTTATTTACTTACTTTTTTGTTTACTTGAATGTTATGTTTGTGGACTTAAATTGGTAAAATATGTCTTGTCTTCACCGTGGGATAGTGAGAAACGTAATTTCGATCTCTTTGTATGTCTGGAACATGTGAAGAAATTGACAATAAAGCTGACTTTGACTTTGACTTGAGGTATGATAAGGGATCAGATGCCAAAAATAATTCTGTGAAAATGCATGGATTCCAGTTGAAAAAAATTCCAGTCGTGACTAAATTCAAGTCTAGCAACTCTCCGTTGGCTTGTGAGCTCCAGAAATCGAAACTTAATCAGGCATTGAAATCGTGTATAGAGTCGTTTGGTGGGCTTAACATAATGATTGATGGCAGAGTTGCAACGGTTTGGCTTGAATTCCCTGCTACTTGAAAACAAATATCCTATTGCGTGCAGAGGGAATTTGAAAGACAACTGATTATCCCGCCCCTCGGACTGAGCACTGCGAACGGTGAGTGCCCAGACCCTACATTTTAATGTGGGTCTGGCTCGCCAGGCTAGTCAAAGACGTCACTGACGCCAGTTATTTGTTTGCAAATTAATAATTATAAATATATTTAGGTTTATAATTGATATTTACACTTCTAACCACCATACATCCATATTTTAAAATGGCCAAGGCAGAAAATACATAAATTAAAAGTCAATTTGCAGCCATGTGCACGTAAGTAAGTCACACACCTGCAGATAATAATAAGGTGGTGCGCACTTTTTGACGAGTCAGCTGAGAATATGTAGCCTTTGATTTTCATGGGGGGGGGTCCTTGTTAGTTTACGCAAACCAAGCCAAGAAGGCTGATTCTGATTTTGATAATATGATCTGCACAAAAGATAAACTTAGGTAACGATTCTGCTTTATGCCGCAGAATTACGCACTTGGCCAGCCTATAAAACGGGCACATTTTGGAGAGAATAGAGAATGGACGCACGCAAGAATCTGTAGGCTATTTGTGGCTAGTTACCAGCAAACAATGTTTAATGCATTAACTCAAGTCGTAAACATTTTCTAAACAACAAGAAAGGATGCAGCAGGCAGCAAATGTAGTAATTTCCAGTGGAAGAATAAAATGCTGAATGAAGCCCAAAGATATGAAGGCATATCTGGCAAGTTGTTATTTTTTGAAGACGCAAATGGTTGGGCTATAGGCCTAGTTTGCAAGAAGGAGACATAAAGCGTGAGCATGCCACACTATCCACAGCTGTGGTAGCGGGGGGTAGGAGGATTACTGTTAGCGCAGGATTTATATAAAATTCTTCAACAGAAGGCCTGCCTCGAAGGCTTGCCCAAAAAAAAGGCCTGTGGTTTGCGCAGCCTACAGTAAGTAGGTCTTAGTGAGTTAGGAGTCCTCTAGACTGCTTTTAAGCTGTCTCAGAGGTGGAAAGTTGCGTTCGTTGGGGGCAGGGCCGGATTAACAATTCATAGACCCTTGGGAACAAATGTCTGATGGCCCCCCCTGCCCCCCAGCCAACGTGAATCGGGCGGTCAGTTAATAACTTAGGCCTATCGTGAATATTTGTATTGCCATTTAAGGCACGAGCGCATCTGTGAGGCCAAGCCTCACCAAGTAGTTTGTTTACAACTAACATTACATTTAATTAAACTGCTTATAGGCTATGCTGAAATAGTTTCAACATTTTGAATATCAGCATAGGCGTGCATACATAGACACTAGGCGGTGCTAAAGAACTAGGAAGTTTGCCCTTTATCAACGAAAATGCCCTTTTGAAACTTGTTTTTTTTTTATTTATTTTTTTATTATTAATATTATTAATATTTTACTAAGGTCGGTTTTGAAATGATCTTTTGAAAACCTGAGCCATTAAAAATGACTGAAACAATGCCCTGAAATGAGCCACCTCCTTGCGCACGCCAGATCAACGCACCATAGCAGTTCAGTAAGCTTCTTCAGATAGCAGGCATGGTCGCTGACGGGCTGCTTCTCCCGTACCCCATCAGCCAGGTAACATACAGATCAAGCAAAATCTTACAGTTTGCCCTCTAAGCCCAACATGTAATAATTTTGTTGTGCAGTAAAATGTCTCATTCAGCACCAAACAAGCATTTTTGCCGACTGGTCACCTGATAAACTAGTTAGATGAAGCTAGATAAAGTTTTACGCTGTAGCCCAAATCAATGACTGATAACGTGACGACCACATACAATAATTTCGGTAGATTTTGCAAATTTATGTGTTAAGAAGAATGTTTCTGTTGTATATGTTTTGTTAGGCAACATGTATTAACGCGTTCATTTGTGACAGAAGAAACGGCAAGTTCCCCATTACCTGTGAAAAATGCCCATCTGCATTCATGTAATAACAGTCAGTAGCCCACTATAACTCCTTCTCGTACTGTTTGGTCTCTTTATTGTCTTACAGATCAAGTAAAATCGTACAGTTTGCCCTCTAAGCCCAACGCGTAATCATTTTGTTGTGCAGTAAAATGTTTCATACAGCATCAAACAACTAAGCATTTGTAGCCGACTGGCCACCTGATAAAGTTTTACGCTGTAGCCCAAGTCAATGACAGATAACGTGAGGACGACCACATAGGCTACAAATAATTTCGGTAGAGTTTGCAATTGCAAATCTATGTGTTAAGACGAACGTTTTCTGTTGTATGGGTTTTGTTAGGCAACATACATGAACACATTTTGGTCTCTTTATTGTCTTAATTGTATATTGATTTACTAATTGCAGCACAAGTCAAATTTCATTCAACATTTTTTTTATAATTAAGTGTTCCACGTGCGCTAAAAGTGCCCCCATGAATTAGGAAATGCCATGGCTGAAAGCTGCTTGGGATCCCCCCTGTCAAGCAATAACCATACAAAAAGTTAAAAACAGATGACATGTATAAATAATATAGCCTAGATATTCCAATATATTCGAATACATATGTTTATTTTAGAGGGGATATTCGAACGTCATTTTTGAACAATTCTGACAGCCCTAGTCCACTGTAGGCTACGCCAATCATCTATTATTTGGTTTCCTTGCGTGTGCATGCGCTGCAGCAGTTGTTAGACATTCACAAACAAGTTGTTTTAGGCGGTTTGAAGTCGCTTTTCATACGCCATGAGCGCTCGGCTACATTACAGCCACTCGGACAAAAGACATGTAAAAAAATATATGTTTTGAAAACTAGCATTAAACTGGATTCGATCCCGCAAAAGCAACACACGAGTGACTCTCTCCATCCTGATTCTACTCTTTGAGCCAACTAATATGTTACCTGAATCAATTAACTATTGTAGGCTACCATTAATTAATAACGTAAGCAACACCCAGGTAACATGTTGTCCAGGCTATCTGAAACAAGGGGTTGCCTCATATCTACAACAACTGGTTACCTTGGGCTGCTACAGTCGTCAGTGCACTGTGCACAGTAGGCCTATTCTACTCTTTGTGGTTGATCAACTAAAAATAAAAGATGTATTTGGTGATGACGTTATTGTAGGCCTAGTAGACCTACATTCTGAGAAATTAAATGGTACGAGAAACGATCTACATAGCGCACCAGACCGCAATGTCTTCAAGGGTTGAATGAAGGGAGTTTGCAAAAAATTAGTGTATTTTTCAAGTCAATAAACATTCTTAATTTTCGAATGTCTTTGTCAGGGAACATCTGACTTTTAAAAACCATAGGCCTGGTAGTCGCTCAGACAAGGAGTTATCAGATAATACCATTTGTGTCACCTAATGCAGTTCAGTGAATTAGCAAGATACCATCAGAAGGCAACAATCATAAAGCACATAGCGTATCTCTCTCCCCTGCGCATGAAGCTGTCTGCGTGTTGTAGGCTAGATTTGCATTGAGTTCTTTCTATCTGCTTTACTTTTGTGAGTTGCGACCACCTAGGCTATGTTATAGACGTTCTATGAGGTACCAGTGTTTAGCTGTGTCACAAAACAATAAGCTTTGTCAGACTACTTTTAAAATGATATTCAGGGCTATATACATTTTAAACATTAGGGGCAGAAGATCCGACAAAGCCTTTATGCTAATTCTTCAGGTGGGAAGTGTCAGGAATTTTCATACGAGAGACGCTCTCATTGGTGGTTAGTATATGGAGTAGGGAATTGACAGCAACATATCCAATCACATTATGAGAGATGCTGAATTTAACATAAACTGCGATGTTTGATTTTAAATTAATGTAAATTTAGCCGGGACTGTAAGCTGGCACACGTGGGTGCTCGATGTTTTCAGTGGGTGCCCGAGAGACGGAGCACCCACGGTATCGGCGCCTATGACAAGCGTATCTCGCGGTTGCATCCATTACAAACAAACATGCAATGTGAACGTCTGGGATTGGGGAGAGCACTAAATGCTCTTCTGAATAAGCACAAAGTCATGTCTTTAAATGAAAAACACTCTTTAATAATCAAAAAAATAAACGCTAATGAAGTAAACTTTGTGACCATCAAAAATCGTTTATCGCCTGTAACTCCGTGATAACAGGACGTAACAGGAAGGCATTTGGCTGAGCAACGGAGGTTAATATGCTCTATATTTTGTCCAAATGATGTCTGTCTATCATCGTTGCACTCGGAGAAAACCAGAATGTTTAATTTGTCCTGCGTTTCTTCTACGGCTGCAAACGGGATTCACTCGCCGTTAACCAAATATTTCTTTATTAGGGCAGGGCAGGCATATTTCTGGCTATTAAATTATTTCTAAACCGGTTTGCTAAAGTTTGTAGTGAAGTCTGTGTAGGGTTTTCCAGCTCCATTACTTTTGAGACACCCTGCTCACTTGAGACCTCTGCCGGTTGTTGCAGCGTCGTTGCAGCGTCACTGGAAAAATACAAATTAAAGTCGCGTGATCCCGCGCGGACCGCGAGGGAAGCTGGCCAAGTCAAAGCACTGCCCACTGTAGCTTAGTTTAGCTTAGCTTTATATCTAACTCATCTCTCACCTCAGTTGACTACGTCACTGTAGCTCAGGATTACCTTAGTTTAGTTTAGCTTTACATCTAACTTATCTCTCACCTCAGCCAGCAATGTAAGGCAGTGTAGATCAGGATTACTTTAGTTTACCTTAGCTTAGCTTAGGTTTACATTTAACTCAACTCTCATCTCAGGGAGTGCTCTGAGCACACTCTGAAACTTTTTAACCATTCGGAAATTTACAGGGATTAAGAATGTTCGTCTTTTTCGAACTTCAGAGTGTTATTCTATTTTCAGAATGTCAGATTGAATTTACGAACACATCCTCAGTCGACTACACAAGACTGTAGCTCAGGATTACCTTAGTTTAGCTTAGCATCTACAGTAACTCATCTCTATACTCAGTGAACTATGCAAGGCACTGTGTTCATTAGCTCATTTTATCCTAATATCATCACCTAATCACCTAATTTCATGTCTCCTAAATCAGTATTATCTTAGTTTTACACATAATTTCATAACCCCTAAATGAGTTTTATCTTAGTTTTACACCTAATTTCAAATCTCCTAAATCAGTCTTACAAGGCACTATAGTTCAGGATGTGCTAATTTTAGTTTATCTCAACACCCAATCTCATCTGTCCATAGCCTAAGTAAGCTACAATAGGCGGTGGTAGTGTAGTGGTTAAGGAGCTGGGCTAGTGTGCAGTGGTAGTGTAGTGGAGCTGGGCTAGCGTGCAGTAGTAGCGTAGTGGTTAAGGAGCTGGGCTAGCGTGCAGTAGCTGGGTTGTGGGTTCAATTCCTAGCTTCCACCGTTGTGCCCTTGAGCAAGACATTTACCTGACAGCCCAGACAGGCTCTGAGGAAGACATTTACCTGACAGCCCAGACAGGCTCTGAGGAAGACATTTACCTGACAGCCCAGACAGGCTCTGAGGAAGACATTTGAGGAAGACATTTACCTGACAGCCCAGACAGGCTCTGAGGAAGTTGAGCACAGAGGGAGAGATCGGGGCAGCTCCAGTTACCATGATACGCACGCGACCTCCCAGAGACTCCTGTACACACACACACACACACACACAATAAGAGTTAACATAGCCAAACAAACACACCATATTGTATAAGTGTGAGTTCATCTGTCAGCTACTATCAGTCACGTTTTGTCTGGGTGGCCCGGTCGCCCTGCTAAATGAATGATTGACATGTGAATGGTTTTATCACAGAGCTGCAAAAAAGCCTCACAATCCTCATGCTCTCTGCATGCCAGATGGTGTCTTCAAACCCAGCGCATGAGTGCCCCCTACTGGACCAGTTCATCCCCTGCTCTCTGCTGCATGAGGCAGGGGGGCACTAAGGGGCTAACGGTGCCCCCTACTGGACCAGTTCATCCCCTGCTCTCTGCTGCATGAGGCAGGGGGGCACTAAGGGGCTAACGGTGCTTACACACAGTTGCGTTCCATCACCGCATGCCAGTAGGTGTTCCCGGCGGTCGGGACGAAGCTACTATGCAAATGCCTTGAAGTAGGCCTATCACCGTAATTTGATTGGCTGATGCCTTGAAGTAGGCCTATCACCGTAATTTGATTGGCTGGTGCCTTCCGTTGTGGCACAAGTTGAACTTTTCGACGGTGGCAACAAGAGCAACGCGACGCAACGGACCACAATTGAGTTGGGCAACGGATGACGTGAGCCCATGTAAAGTGGACGAGATGCGTCTCCTGCACTGCATTGCACGCAACTGTATGTAAGCACGGTTCGCAAACATTCGGAAAGCGTACACCCTATGGGAAGCTCTGAGGGCAATATGGCTTCACCTGGAGTTAGCATTCCATTGACCCCCCTTCATGTTGGCGTCACTTTGACAGCGGAATAACTTCACATCAAGTGTTTTAAGCCTCTATAATATAAATAATAAAGTTCATATGAACAATTTCTACTTTCAGAGAAATACAACATTGTGTGACTGGTGTCATAACCTCACATCTCACTTTACGACTCCGTAATCAACTGTTTTCCAAAATCAATGCTAAAATTATGGCATGAGCATGCGACGTTCGGTCGCACATGAGAGTAGGAACCGTATTCTCTGGATAAGAAACTGAAGCCAGTCTAAGGAAAAGTCCATGGATAAGCTATTTAAGAAAGCGTCGAGGGGAAAAAACAACCCTGCTGAAAAAACCGCTAGAAACCAGCTTATGTTGGTTTTCTTCCCTGCTGGTGTAGCTGGTTGGGCCACCAGCTGGATATGCTGGCGTGACCATCTGAGGAAGCTGGTCATGCTGGTGTGACCAGCCTGTTGTGGGAATACAGCTGGTGCAAGATGGTCATGCTGGTGACCAGGCTGTCAAGCTGGTCATGCTAGTTTGCTAGAATGACCAACATAAGCTGGCATGACCAGTTAAACCAGCACTATAGACCAGCAACACCAGCTAAAATGACCAGCGTGAGGTGGTGCAAAAAGCAAAACCAGCTGAATTACCATCGTAAGCTGGGTAAACCAGCTGAAGGTATTTTTTCGCAAGAGTTTTGCTGGTCTAGCAGGTCAACCATCATAGGGTGGTCAAACAAGCCGGTTAACAAGCTGGTCAACCAGCAAACCACCTTAAGCTGGTCAGGCTGTTTTTTTTCAGCAGGGAATTAAGTGATGTTTGGTTAGGTTGGCACTACGTCGGAAACAAGTCACTTACCAGAAGCTGCACTCGAACTCGGATCACTCTGCGCGTTATCAAACTCGGATCACTCTACACGTTATCAAACTCGGATCACTCTACACGTTATCAAACTCGGATCACTCTGCATGTTATCAAACTCGGATCACTCTATGCGTTATCAAACTCGGATCACTCTACGCGTTATCAAACTCGGATCACTCTGCGCGTTATCAAACTCGGATCACTCTGCGCGTTATCAAACTCGGAGCACTCTACACGTTATCAAACTCGGATCACTCTACACGTTATCAAACTCGGAGCACTCTACACGTTATCAAACTCGGATCACTCTGCGCGTTATCAAACTCGGAGCACTCTGCGCGTTTTCTTGGTGTGGCTACCAGAGGAGTTACTGTGTTTCAGTCTGTTGCTTAACGTCACGTATTACCCCTCAACTGACACTGAGGAATGGCAGTACAATAAGGCTTTACCGGAAAAGGGGTTCAAAATGGCTTCCTATGTCTCTACTGAAGTGCTGTGTGGGGTGGCTGTGTCCATTTCTGTTACTGTCTACGGATGGAACTTCTGCATCCTCAGACTTCCTTCCTGTCTGACGCTGAAACTGTGTCTGCTTTCTGCAACACCCCGGGCTCCATTTCGTCAAACGGACCATGATTTTGAGATCGTTTTTATAACCACCATAGTTAAACGATAGAGAGACCATCATTGTCTACGCTCTCTCTCTCTCTCTCAAATCACTTATTCGAAAACTCGTAACAGCTATCAGAAAGGCTGGCCCATATCAGTATCCTGTCCTCCTGCTGAGTGACCACGGAACACTGCCCCCTGCAGGATGCCCTGGTCCACTGCGGTACCTGCACTTTGTGGAAGATGAGGCGGTCCCAGATGCTGTTGTTTCTCATGATGCCCTGCTTGACCTCCGCAAACTTCCGCTCCACAGCAAAGTTCAGCAGCCACTTCTTGAATGGAGACTGCGCTCCACTCTGGACCTGAGGGGACACACACAAGACACCACTCAGTGTGTGTGTGTGTGTGTGTGTGAGGGAGACAAAGTGATGTTATGTATGTGGGAGTGAGTGTGTGCGTGCATGAGGGATGTGAGTGTGTGTGTGTGTGTGTGTCTGTGTAATACCTTGTCATAGACCCTATTGAGCAGTCGTGGCACCACAGGGAAGATTGTAGGCTGGAGTGTTTTCATGTCGTCAGGCAGCAGTCTGATGTCTCCCTGGAAGAAGCCAACGCGTCCTCCTACGTGGAATATCACCGTCTGACACACACACACACACACACACACACATACACACACACACAAACACTTGCAGTCAATAGCACTCCTTAGTGTTGCCACATGTGTTACATGTGTGTGTGTGTGTGTGTGTGTGTGTGTGTGTGTGTGTGTGTGTGTGTGTGTGTGTGTGTGTGTGTGCGTGTGTTTGTGTGTGTGTGTGTATGTACCTGTACAACTCTTTCAAACATGTGGGCCAAAGGCAAGAAGGAGATGGATGTATCCTCTGGGCTGGGGGTGTAGGTCGACTAGAGGTGGAGATGACACACTGGCATTAACACACACACACACACACACACACACACAAGAGGGGTTTTGGATTGAAGGGGGGTTGTACCTCCAGAACCTTGATGACAGCTGCTGCATCTGACAACACATTCTCATGGGTCAGCATGGCTCCCTTAGGGTCCCCTAGAGGACACACACACACACACACACACACACAAAACCTAGAATTAGAATAGGTGAATGAATGAATGAATGTGCCTCTGTGTGTGTGTGTGTGTGTGTGTGTGTGTAAACTGACCTGTGGTGCCACTGGTGAAGCAGACAATGCTGATGTCATCAGGTTTGGGTGGCTGTAGGGACGACAAGATCAGTTTTGCACACACAGCTTACACACACGCACACATACACACACACACACACCACAGCAGCACACACACACACACCACAGCAGCACACAGCTTACACACACAAACACCACAGCAGCACACAGCTTACACACACACACACCACAGCAGCACACAGCTTACACACACACACACCACAGCAGCACACAGCTTACACACACACACCACAGTAGCACACAGCTCACACACACACCACAGCAGCACACAGCTTAGACACACACACACACACACACATATCGCAAGAGGAGGTAGTCTAAACACACCATAGCTATACAAGTTACCACTGTATTTGTTTTTTAAAAACACAGGTTCCATTTAATAACTGTGCTGAGCGGATTTGATGAGGACACACACACACACACACTCACATACACACGCTGAGCGGATTTGATGAGGAAAGCAAAGCAGCATGAAAGTATTTCTTCTGGATGTGTCATCATTCTCTGTCACACACACACAAACACACACACACAAACACACACATACACACCCTGTACTCACCACTGGTTTCTGCAAGTTGTCTTTCCCCATTGTCTGCAGACACACACACACACACACACACACACGGGGTTAATGCAGTTAACACATGAAGGAAATAACTTTTACACACACACTTGTGTATGTGTGTGTGTATATGTATGTGTGCACCTGTGTGTGTGTGTGTATGTGTGCACGTGTGTGTGTGTATGCACGTGTGTGTGTGTGTGTGTGTGAGTATGCACATGTGTGTGTGTGTGTATGCACATGTGTGTATGTGTGCATTTGTGTGTGTGTGTGAGTATGTGTGCACGTGTGTGTGTGTGTATGCACATGTGTGTATGTGTGCATTTGTGTGTGTGTGTGAGTATGTGTGCACGTGTATGTGTGTGTGTGTGTGTGAGAGTATGCACATGTGTGTGTGTGTGTGTGTGTATGCACATGTGTGTATGTGTGCATTTGTGTGTGAGTATGTGTGCACGTGTGTGTGTGTGTGTGAGTGTGCACATGTGTGTGTGTGTGTAGCATTCTATGTAAGACTGCTCCATCCTACCTCCACCTCTGCCATAGAGAGCACGTCCACGCTGCACTTGCTGCCTCTCTCCACCAGGGCGGCGTCAAAGGTGTCCATGACGATGATGTGCTTAAGCCCAGGGGTCAGCTTCTTCTCACAGTTCTCCAGCAGAGTCTCCGCCTTGACCGGCTTATCACACAGCACCACCGAGATGTCCGCTGGAGGAAGCAAAGGTGTATATATATAAGTATAATGTGTGTGTGTGTGCGTGTGTGTGTGTAAGTATAAGTATATATACTCTTTTGATCCCGTGAGGGAAATTTGGTCTCTGCATTTATCCCAATCCGTGAATTAGTGAAACACACTCAGTGAGGTGAAGCACACACTAATCCCGGCACAGTGAGCTGCCTGCTACAGCGGCGCTCGGGGAGCAGTGAGGGGTTAGGTGCCTTGCTCAAGGGCACTTCAGCCGTGCCTACTGGTCGGGGTTCAAACCGGCAACCCTCCTGTTACAAGTCCGAAGCGCTAACCAGTAGGCCACGGCTGCCCCTGCTGCTGTGTATGTGTGTGTGTGTGTGTGAGAGAGAGAGAGAGTGTGTGTGTGTTTGAGAGAGAGAGAGTGTGTATGTGTGTGTGTGTGAGAGAGAGAGTCAGTGTTTTCACAAATTTGCCTTCATTCTCTCAGTGGCACAACAGGGCAACATTTTTTATAAAAACTATGTTTGGTGTGTGTGTGTGTCTGTGTGTGCATGGTATTTGGTATCTGTGTGTAGTCACAGCGCACGTGTGTGCACGCTCTGTATGTGTACTCTGTGCTCTGTGTGTGCAAGTGTTACACACACTTCTCTAATTAGCAGGTGATTTAATTACCTCTGTTAATGATGTAGACGAGCGCCTCTGGGCCCAGCGTATCGTACAGCGGCACAGCCACCATGGAGTACGTGTAGCAGGCCTGCTCACAGATGATCCACTGGGACACACACGCCCCACACACACACACACACACACACACACGCACACACATAGCATAGTCAATCATAGTCTCATAGACACTTAGGAAAGTTAATCAGGCCAAACCCTCATTACAGTAACACAGACACACACACACAACACACACAGCAGGCTATCATGCCATCAGGGAATCATACCATGCCCTCTACTAACACACACATCAATACTGGTCATCTCTACTAACACACACATCTCTACTAACACACACATCAGTACTGGTCATCTCTACTAACACACACATCTCATGTAACACACACATCAGTACTGGTCATCTCTACTAACACACACATCAGTACTGGTCATCTCTACTAACACACACATCTCATGTAACACACACATCTCTACTAACACACACATCAGTACTGGTCATCTCTACTAACACACATGTTTGTCATCACTAGTAACACACACACAGAGAGTGTGTGTTGATCAGTTCTGGAGTGTTTGTTGATCAGATGGAGAGTGTGTTTTGGTCATCCTGAGAACGTGTGTGTTGGTCAACTGGAGAGTGTGTGTTGATGAGTGTGTGTTGATGAGTGTGTGTTGTGGCTGGTGAGGACTCACTTCAGGCCGGTTCTGAGCGAAGATGCCGATGAACTGATCCGGTTGGGGCTTCAGGCCTCGGTGGAGGAGACCAGAACCCAGGTGTTCCGCCCGGTCCGACACCTAAGGGAGCAGAACCATTATATCACTTCCTGTCTTACAAAAAATAACTTTTTCAAGTTGGAACTCTTTGCAGTTCATATGTAGTAATGTTCTGAGCACCTGTGTGTGTGTGTGTGTGTGTGTGTGTGTGTGTGTGTGTGTGTGCACACGCGCATTAAGTGATGAGAATATCTGACCTGTTTGTATTTGAGCCACTGGTAAGGCTTCCCTTTGGTCCTCCAGCCCAGACATGGTCCATTCCCTGCAGGAGAGAAACAGGCAGAGCTAATCAGAGCGCTAGCCTTAGCACAGTCACTCAGAGAGTACTGCTATAGCCACAGCGCTAGCCTTAGCACAGGAGAGTACTGCTATAGTCACAGTGCTAGCCTTAGCACAGTCACTCAGAGAGTAGCGCTAGCCTTAGCACAGTCAGAGACTTTCTAATGAGGAGACACAGCACTCAAAAAATCCTCCATAGAAATGCATGGGGTTAGTTTGTAACGCCAATATGGCTGTTGTCTACACAATCCCACCCCTTCCTCGGCAAAACGTCGACATGTGAATACATTGAGCCAATCATATGGTGTGTTGTGAAGACATCGTGCCAATCATGTGTTGTGATCTCGCCGCTGGAGCAAGATTGGTGTCGTGAAGCCTTGTGCACGCGCACACCCACGCACATTTCTGCTGAATAGGATGCCCTATGAGTGCCCAAAAACCTTTGCAATATGGCCGCCGAGTGGAGGGACTTGCCTAAAAGGATTTGCCTAAAAGGCACAGTCACTCAGAGAGTACTGCTATAGCCACAGCACTAGCCTTAGCACAGTCACTCAGAGAGTACTGCTATAGTCACAGCGCTAGCCTTAGCACAGTCACTCAGAGCGCTATCCTTAGCACAGTCACTCAGAGCACTATCCTTAGCACAGTCACTCAGAGTTGCCTACTGCTATAGTCAGAGTGCTAGCACAGGTATTAGCTCCACTGCTAGTCAGAGCACTGGCCAGAGCTTCACTGCTTTACTGATGATCTACTGGGTCAGTCGATCGGCCGCTGCTCCTGCTGAGCCAGAGAGGGCCACACCCTGAGCCCCTGTTGATGGGAGCAGTCGGGGTCTACGTCAAAGTCTCTCACCTGACAGCTTTAAGCCCTTCTGGAAGGCGTCGTAGAGTGTGCGGGTGTCGTCATAGTGATAGGACACCAGGCTGTCATCCTTCATCAGGACGCTTCTCCGGGCTCCATCCTGTAAACAGCAGGGGGTTAGTCACCAGGCTCTGCTTTCACCTTTCACCTTTGACCTTTAACCTTTACCCTGACCTTATGCATGGGAGGAATGACAGGAAAAATCAAATGTTTTCACATTACAGAATACTGATAACAATGACCTTTTGAGAGAGAGAGAGAGAGATAGAGTGAGATAGAGAGAGAGAGAGAGAGAGAGTGAGATAGAGAGAGAGAGAGAGAGAGATAGAGAGAGAGAGAGAGAGATAGAGTGAGATAGAGAGAGATAGAGAGAGAGATAGAGAGGGAGAGGGAGAGAGATACCTATGAAGTCAATGGGACAAGAGAACACAAAAGAGAAAGAGAGAGAGAAAGGTACATATAGAATTGTTGCTAAAATACCATGATGCCTATGGTCTGCTGAATGAGAGAAAGAGAGAGATAGAGTGAGATAGAAAGAGATAGAGAGAGAGAGAGATAGAGAGGGAGAGGGAGAGAGATACCTATGAAGTCAATGGGACAAGAGAACACAAAAGAGAAAGAGAGAGAGAAAGGTACAGATAGAATTGTTGCTAAAATACCATGATGCCTATGGTCTGCTGAATGAGAGAGAGAGAGATATGAAGTCAATGTGACAAGATGACAAAAAAGAGAGAGAGAGAGAAAGGTACAGAAGGTACAGAGACCCTGAATGAGAGAGAAACAATGAGAGAGAGAGTGTGTGTGTGTGTGTGTGTGTGTGTGTGTGTTGTACCTTGATGCCTATGGTCTGCTGGTTGAGGTCTATGGGGGGCCTAATGGGAGTGGGTCGGGTGTTGAGGTAGAACAGTGCGGCTCCAAACAGGGTGAACACAGACACCAGGCCCGCTGTGCTCAGGGGGGAGAACAGGAAGGACAACAGCACCTCCATTAGGTCAGGCCTGGGAACAACACACATACACACGCTTCAGCATCCAACCACCATTGAACATCTCTACCTGACCCAGTGGCGGAGTGGTCATCGGGAGAATTCCTGGTCGGCCGGTAATGTTTTGAGGCCGGGCTGATTAGTGTGATTTTAAAAAGAGTATGATCTGGCTGATTGTAAAAGGTCTTTACTCTGCCCTACAGTAGCCTGGACTGGGCGATCAGCCCCTCACTCTCTCTGCCCACGGCTCCTCCCGCAGCCCTGGTAATAACGTGACCTGACCTGACCTGACCTGACCTGACCTGACCTGATGAGCTGACATGCAGGGTATGAGATGCATATGAGAAGGATGGTGCTACTGAGGAGTGCAGCCTCGACTTCAGATGAGCAGCCACATCATGTTTTGAGTAGCGCTGGATTTCCCCCTAAAATAGGAATCATGCCAAGTTGGGCCACACCCCCACCACGTCGCCACCCCACATCATCTCCCCCACATCATCACCCGCCACCCCCACATCGCCCCCCCCCCACATCATCACCCCCACATCATCACCCCCACATCACAACCCCCACATCACCACCCCCACATCACCCCCCCCACATCATCACCCCCACATCATCAACCCACATCACAACCCCCACATCACCACCCCCACATCATCAACCCCCCACATCACCACCCCCACATCATCACTCCCCCCACATCATCAACCCCCACATCACCACCCCCACATCATCAACCCCCCACATCACCCCCCACACATCATCAACCCACATCATCACCCCCCCCCCCACATCATCAACCCACATCATCGCCCCCCCATCATCACCCCCACATCATCGCCCCGACATCGCCACCGTCAGGAAGTGCCACTGGAGCTTGAAATCTCCCTAAAATATTTAGTGTCCACCCCTGATCAGAACACGCCACTCGCGCCACACACACACACACACACTCACCACACCACAAGTTATGCACACACACACACACACACACCACACCCAGGGCTCGAAATTAACTGTTTTTCACAGTGTCCCGTGTTTCTCCAGTGGCACTGTCCCGGACTTAAACACCAGTGTCCCAAATTCAAGTTCTTGTTTTTTCCCATTCTACATAATAAACAGCATAATAATCAGTAACTTGCATCACTTAATTAACTCGTTCTGGTCCACCATGTCAGTTCTGAACAATTTATTAAACACCATTTTATTAACATTAATCATCTGTTGTTTCACACA
>NC_063205.1:2744943-2764943 GCF_017589495.1 Alosa alosa
GTTCGGACGAGTGTCCACTGCTGTCAGCTGTCCAGGATGAATGAAGACAGTGGATGCTGCAGTGGACCTTTTCATCTTAGTTTTGCTCCTGGTGACCTTTGAACCGCTGCTATTATCTGTGTGCTGATGACGTTACACAATGCACTGCAGAACTGCTGTACTTCAGAACACACCCACACACACCCACACACTGTCTCCAAACACTCACTAACTCAGTGTTACTGTAATGACACACACACATACACACACCCACACACTTACATACACACACACACACACACACACACACACATAAACACACACATAAACACACACACACACACACACACACGCACACACACGCACACACATACACACGCACACCCACACACATACCCCCCCTCACACACACAAGACCTGCAGACCTTATACTGACCTTATACGGACCTATGTGTGAACGACATACACGCACATTACAGAATCTCCATGTGGTTGTCGAGTGAGGGGTGGGGGCTTGTAGACTTCACAAGAGGCGACATATGACGCAGAATATATGCGGCCGCTGTCACAGCTGCTGTTTGTTTACAAAATGTATGCATTATGTAGGCTAAAGAAGAAAAATGTATTGTGCATAGGCTAATACTTAAGTAGTCACGTAAGTGTGCATACTTGAAGCTGACCTACAGTATTTGTATGTGTGCTTCAAATAAACACATTTATCTGTTATCAATGTTATGTAGCAGAATTACTATGGAACCCAAATCTGGTTTGCGTTGGAGAGAGCATGCACGAACTTCTAGGCTTTATGGTACCAGCCAATTCAGTTTTTTTTTTAAACAACAAACAAAATACTAACATAACAGTGAAGTGGTTCGTTTTTTCATGGTTTATTTTTCCAAAAGCATCCTCTCCCCATGTGTCTATTGCATTTAGACGTAAGGAGGGTTAGCGCTGGTTAGCGCTTTGGACTTGTAACCGGAGGGTTGCCGGTTCGGCTAAGGAGGGTTAGCGCTGGTTAGCGCTTCGGACTTGTAACCGGAGGGTTGCCGGTTCGAACCCCCGACCAGTAGGCACGGCTGAAGTGCCTTTGAGCAAGGCACCTCACTGCTCCCCGAGTGCCGCTGTTGATGCAGGCAGCTCACTGTGCTGGGATTAGTGTGTGCTTCACCTCACTGTGTGCTGAGTGTGTTTCACTAATTCACAGATTGGGATAAATGCAGAGATATATACTTATACTTATACTTAGGAGCTTGGAACAAAGTTGGGTTTTCTTAGTTTTCATTTTCTCTGGGCATATTCACTCTCAACAAATATCGGGCTCAGCAGTGAGGTCATGAGAAGGCTATCAATGAACAGAGACGTTGGCTAACAATTTATTAAATACTCCTGTTATTGTCAACAACGACGTCGTTGTAGGCTACTGCCTTTTCAGCGCCTTCTGCTTATGATGATTTGGTCTTCTGAATTCATTTGGCCTTGCCATGCAGTTGTAGTACAGCAACGTGTCTTGCCGTTCCCTTCATGTGTTCTATCACAACGCTGTCTGCCCTGATGGACAGTAGGTCTGGCTCTGTGATGTCTGTGTCCTTCCAGGTCGGAGATTTTCTGGACAGCACTATGCCACTCCATCATGACACTGGCATTTAAGTTTATTATTAGGGCATCATAAGTGCCCCCGCCACATGGACGCACGAAAGAAACGTCACCGACACGCCCTCTCACTAGGTGTGCATTTTAACCGCATGTTCTACGCTAAAGCAACCTCTGCCACAGCGTGTGTGTGGCATCGCTGGAAAAACCCTCTGTGTCCGTGTGTGTGTGTGTGTGTGTGTGTGTAACTATGTGTGTGCTTAACTTAAAAACTTAAAAATAGATGTCCAGGTGAACCTCAGCTTTGGCCAGTTCAACCAAGACCAAGATCATGGTCACTCTTCTCATGGCACATGTGGGTGCAGGCATTATACTGATACACTTGGGGTCATCTTGGGACACTTCCAACACACACACACACACACACACACGACTAAACTGTCTGATTGTCAGGTGTGTCTGATTACTGAACATGCCTAGCAAAGGGCATTAGGTCAGAGTTGACCGAACACACACACACACACACACACACACACACACACACACACACACTGAGGCAGTCTGAATAGTGTGTGTCTTGAACTCTTCTGTCATCCTTGAGTTTGCTATCAGTTGCAGATTACACACTCCAAAGGTTCTCTGTGCAGTTTAAAGCAACACCACAGCTATCAAAGTTCACCTTTCCTCTCCTCTTAACTGTATACAAATCTCTCCATGGTCTGGCCCCCACCTACCTGTCTGATCCTCTACACCACCATTCCCCTTCCAGAGCACTACGGTCAGCAGACCAACTGCGGCTGGAAGAACCCAGGGCGAGGCTGAAAACTAGGGGGGACAGCCCCTAGACTCTGGAACTGCCCCCCTGCCCCTCCACATCCGTTCAGCTCAGTCTCTAAATGTTTTTAAGTCCCTTTTAAAGACCCACCTCTTTTCACTTGCCTTTGGCTAGTGTCTCCTTTATGCCCCAGTGTTTAGTTTGAAATGTTCTTTTTCTGCTTTTCTTAATTTATTTGAACTGCAGCCCTTTTTGTTTTGTTTTTGTGCCTCCTGTTTTTATTTATTGCACTTTATTGTGAAGCACTTTGGTGCGGCTAAGCCGTCTGTAAATGCGCTTTATAAATAAATTTGACATTTGACATTGACATTGACCTTTCACCGACATTTATATTAGCCTATTGTGTGTGTGTATGGGGTACAATATGTGTTATTATCGTTGATCAGATCTTAAGTTAAGCTTTATGGCAGATGACTTTAATCACCTCTAGCCACCTCACCACAGGAACATAGAGATTCATGGAAATAGTGTGACCCAATAAATGATTGGCTTTGTGATGTCGTATTTCACACACTCAGGGAAATAACAGGACAGGCCCCTCACATTACAAAATGACCTTTTGCAAAACCCACTGGTCATCGCTGATGGTTTACTACCTTTTACGTTAGGTGTTTCATATGCAGCATATACATCAAATGGGGAAGAGTATACTTATACATACTAGCCTAGAAATCTAGACGCACCCTATAGCGGCAGCCAATGTAAGAGTATACTTATACATACTAGCCTAGAAATCTAGACGCACCCTATAGCGGCAGCCAATGTAAGAGTATACTTATACATACTAGCCTAGAAATCTAGACGCACCCTAGCGGCAGCCAATGTAATTTGCAGCCAGGGTCGCCTAGCAACTCTCTGTTGGCTTGTGAACTGGAAAACCAAACTCTGGTCAGGCCAATCACATTGTGTATAGAGTCAGTGGGCGGGCTTAACAGAATTGCGATGGTTCCACGTGAATTCCCTGCTACTGAACCTTGACAAGTAATATAAAATGTATAAGCTATGTGTTTTAAAACATTTATAACAAATATATATTAGACTATTATTTATTATTTTTAATATATTTTTGTTTTTCATCTTTTTATCCTGCACATCAAATGAATATTGACACACCCTCTTGCTTCCTACATGAATATAGGCCTAACCAATCTCTCTCTAGGGCTCAGTTAGATTTTTTAATCAGCAATCGTCCTGTCTAGGCATACTATTTTGTCTCTGATATTATGGTTTGTCCATATTGAGCAACCATCTGTCAAAGATTCTTTAGAACACCGTCTTTGCAACCTGACATTCTAATCATAGAAACAGGCATGAAAGGCAGTTTGCCGATTTAAAAATCTAACTGACAGTTGTTAGGATTTCTTAAGTTAAGATAAGATAGGAGGTCTGAGACAAGATAGGACACAGCCATGAGTTTAGGAACTGTTTCTGTAATAGGAAGATAGGAGTTTTCCTATCTTTGAAACTTAAGTTACAGTAAGATAGGACAAGCAGTTAGGATATTTTTCTGTAATAAAGCCCCTGGAGTCTACCTCTATGGAGAAATATGTGTCATTTTGGCATTGTTTTCCTGAAATATACAAGGTCTTCCCTGAAAATACATTGCCTGGATGGCAGTAAATGTTGCTCAAAACCTGTACACATCATTCCGAATTGATTGTGCCTTGCCAGATGTGCAAGATGCCCATGCCATAGGCACTAATGCACCTCCATACCACCACAGATGTGTAAAATGCAAATATATATTTTTTTTTCATGAAATAGTCAGATTTGTCATTTTCAACATCTGATATGTTGTCTGTCCTTTTTGCAGCTATGTATAAGTTTAGGAGATTTGCAGATTTTCACATTCTGTTTTTATTTGCATGTTACACAACATCCCAACTTTTTCTGTGTTGGGGTTGTGAATAAAAAGTTTCTAAAAATAGTTATGTCAAAATTAAAAAATATTTTAATAATGTCTGACATTATGTGGCTTTCAGGCGTTCATGTTTCGACCACTCAAGTCCTCTTTATAGGACGACCCGTACAGAATATTGGTCATCTTTATAGTACGACACATACAGAATATTGGTCATCGCTGATGGTTTACTACGTACACAAGAGCTTGGTCTAAAATGAAAGCTACCTAACATGCATTGAAATTGTGATGTGTCCATATCAGTCAGTGTAAAGAGTGTGTGTGTATGTGTGTTTGTGTGTGTGTGTTGCCATTCTGACAACTTATGCAATGCTGCATAATCTCTCTGCTTCCCAAAAATGAGAACATCATGGTTCTCTTGCAGGTGCCTGCTGCTCTGCATTAAGCTCATTTAATGAGCCTTAATTTCCCTGGGGTGTGTGTGTGTGTGTGAGAGTGGGGGGTGAGCTGTTCACAGGAGGGCAGGGGGTGGGGTGATGATCAGTATAAATGCAGGTGTGTGTGGAGCACACCTGCCAATGCGAGTGTGTGAGTCGGTGTGATGGGTGTGTGTGTCCAGAGGGCTGTCGCTGTCCTCCTGTTGCTGTGTGTGTGGACGTCAGTGGCGCGGCTCCGCGCTGACCCCACCGGCCGCCTCGTCCTGGGCTTCCAGGCGCCGCTTAACGCCTCGTTCCCGTTTAGCGCGCGACGCCTGGGCTCGGCTGCTACGCTGGCCGTCGAGAGGGTCAACTCCAACCGCGCGTTGCTAGGTAACCTGACGCTGGAGGTGGCCTTTGCGGACACCAGGTGTGATGCCAAGGCTGCACTCCGCTCCTTCATAGACCTGCACTGGGAGAGGAACATCTCTGCACTGTTTGGACCGCCATGCCCAGAGGAGGCTGAGGTGAGTTTTACACACACACACACACACACACACACACATACATACAAATACACACATGCACAGACACACACACACACACACATACACATACACATACACACACACACACACACACACACACACACACATACAAATACACACATGCACAGACACACACACATAAACACACACACACACACACACACACACACACACACACATACAGGGCATGAAATTGGCACCCACCCACATGCCAAATGCAGGTAACTTTTGTGATTGGCGGGTGAAACTGTCAATCTACCTGCCACGTTGGCGAGTAGCCAATAAGACTGAGCAAGTGTTGTGTTGTTGGCCAATCACGTAGCCTATTGTTTTTGTTAAGCAAGCCCGCCAAGCTGCCATTTTCTTGGATATTTGAAATAAAATGTGGCGGCATATAGCCGGGGTGAAGAGGCCGCTGGCTGTTACAGAAAAAGATGAGGACGACTCAAAAAAAGATAAAAAACAACGTTTTAATTTGAAATGGAAACTGGAGACTGGCTGGTGTATGACGATAAAACCGAAGAGATACATTGTAGTGATCAGTGAGATGATTGGCTGTTTGTATTTCTGTTATTTTCTATTCTACAAGTAAATGCCTGTCACACCATGTCAGATACAGTTGTAAGTCATTATAAAGGTCTAGTCATAAATGAGATTAAGTTGGTTAATAACTCGACAGGAGTTTAATTTGTATTCTGTACAAGTTCAAGAACCATTCTTATGCATTTTCTGAGTCATTCACCTTTATTTTAGGCAGGAAAAACTTTTGGCTGGTAAAAAACCTCTGTGGCAGGTGGAATTCAAAATCCACAAAGTGGCTGGTGACCAAAAAAGTTAACTTCAGGCCCTGCACACATACATACATACACATACATACACAAAAACACACATACACATACATACACAAAAACACACATACACATACACAGACACACACACATACATACACATACATACATCACACACACACAAACACATATATACACTCACACACACGCACATACGGTGTCTATAAAAAGTATTCACCCTCCTTTGGATATTTCCACTTGTACTGAGTTGTGTAAGTTGTCTTAAGTTAATGGAGTTCATGATCATAATAAAAGGATACACCAGGTTAAACTAGTTAGCCAGCTAACAGGTAATAGGCCTACACCAGTTAACTTACAGCTAGCTAAAGGAAGATATAGGCAGAGCCCGTTTACGGAGAACCGGATCACTCCCTATTAACTCCATTGTACCTGCAATCTGTTGCAGTTCCGCTAGGGGCGACTTAATAAGTGCAAAACAATGGGGTCTATTGAGCTAGACGGCTAAATTTGTCTCTTTCACCTGGTTGTTGTTGAAAAATCGAAGATTTGATTGTGGTTTCTGCAAGCTCACAATGGATTTTAGGTCAAAAGTTGAATGAACGAGTACTTACGTCCTTTCGATTTCTTACAGGTTGGGTCATTGTTGCCCACAACACACTAGCTGTCTGCTAATGAATGACATCATTGACGTATTTGAAAGGCTTTTTAGAACAAATAAGTGACTCAAAAAATATAATACTCAGCGGTGTGTATTTTCTCTGTCCCCTCTTTCGCATGCAACATTCAAATTTCTGGGCAAAAAATGATATCCTGAGAAAAGTGGATTTGAGGGGTACAGCTCCATAGCCCTCCATTAATTCTGCACTAATTCGTGAGCGCCCTCATGTGGAACCAGAAAAGGAACTGCAACCAGTTCAGAAACCGGAAGTTTCCTGAGAGTGGCGGTTCTCCCCTTATTAGACATTCTCTGATATAGGCGAACTGGTGTAACTAACTTCCAGTGAATTATGCTAAACTAGGCTAACTGGTGTATCTAACTTCCAGTGAATTATGCTAAGCTAGGCTAACTGGTGTATCTAACATCCAGTGAATTATGCTAAACTAGGCTAACTGGTGTATCTAACTTCCAGTGAATCATGCTAAGCTAGGCTAACTGGTGTAATTACTGTAACTTCCAGTGAATCATGCTAAGCTAGGCTAACTGGTGTAATTACTGTAACTTCCAGTGAATCATGCTAAGCTAGGCTAACAGTGTCCAACTGGATTATTGCACACACAGAGAAGTGAAGGGTTTGTAATACTCTCATGCAACTCTGGGGTAGTCTACATAAGTTGACGTGCTCCTTTCAGTTAATGGAGTTCATGTCTAAGGGCCGCTTTATATGAGAACGATTGCTAAGGAAGATGACAAAATATTTGATCATAAGTGCCTTTCGCTTACATCGGCACCGCTTCGGGCTTGAAGACGACAAATCTGAAGACTCCTTCCAGAGTGTAGAGTTTTGAAGACTAACTAGGTTATGCCTCTGTGATAAACGGGCTAAACCAAAGATCCTTGATTACCTCTCTGGCTAAACTGTCAAATTAGAATGTTCTGCTGACGCATCGAGTTCTATCACCCCACCACCCAGCGGGTCTGGAATATCCAATCAATCATCACATACCTTGCATCTTCATATAAACAAAGCATTTCCTGAGAATGCTCTTTAAAAAATAGAAGACGCAGACGCCACTCTCTGCTGCCTTTTTTATCACCGTGATAAACGTAGCCCGGAGATAAACGTGAGCTCGAGATGGGTGTGTCTAAGATGGGCGTGTGTGTGTGTGTCATGCGTCCAAGATGGGTGTGCGTGCAGGTGTCATGCGTTAAGATGGTGTGTGCGTGTGTGTGTGTCATGTCTAAGATGGGTGTTTGTGTGTGATAAACCAGGTTGCTGATACAAGGATACAAGGATACAAGGAAGTTTATTGTCACATGCATATAGTTACTGGAAGACTATATACAACTGATGCGTATAAACAACTGATGCGTGTTTATGTGTGATAAACACTGAGACTGTATGTTTATGTGTGATAAGCCTGGCTGGTGATGTGTGGATGTGTGTGTGTGTGTGTGTGTGTGTGTGTGTGTGTGTGTGTGTGTGTCAGGTCACAGGCCTTCTCGCTTCCTGCTGGGACATCCCCATATTTGGCTTCGTGGGCCAGTCTCAGAAAATGGACAATGCTGCCGTCTACGACACCTACATCAAGGTGGTCCCCCCGCTCAAGAGGATTGGTGAGGTCCTGGTCAAGGCTCTAGACTTTTTTGGGTGGAACCATGTTGCGTTGTTGGGGGGTGGTGCGGACTCCAACTCGTGGAACAGGGTGGACGCGTTGTGGAAGGCCGTGGAGGAGGAGCTACAGGAGAGCAAGACTGTGACAGCAGCCGTCAAGTTCGACACCAGCAACGATGCACTCGTCCAGAAAAACATCAGATACATAGCAACCGTCGCTAGGGGTATCATCTCAACACACACACACACACACACACGCACACACAGAACCAAACACTGTGTGTAGTTTGTGACATTTTACAGAATTTGATAACTAGTTCACCAATTTTGTATGTAATGACTCAAGCAATGAAATGCATCCATAAGTATAGTTCATCTTGACTGACATGACAAAGCAGCTGATACTTGTTCAAAAGCATTTGCAATTTGTTCAGAGGAAAGGAGAAATTGCTACTATGATGTGCACAAATGACTAAATGTTGTGGAGGTTGAACTAATAGTTATGAGAATTTTCATTCTGATCTGAGAAAAGCACCAAAGCGACTGAGAAAAACTGTAAGATGTATGTGAGCGTTCCTGTTTCACAGAGTAGCCTGTGTGTTTCAGGGTGCCTAGTAAAAAAGATAGATAGATAGATAGATAGATAGATAGATAGATAGATACATAGATAGATAGATACATAGATAGATAGATAGATAGATAGATAGATAGATACTTTATTGATTCCTAAGGGGATTTGTACGTGTCGCTCAATTTGTATTTGTAAGTGTGTGTGTGTGTGTTCACATGTGTGTGCGTGTGTGTGTGCGTGTGTTTACGTGTGTGTGTGTGTGTGTGTGTTTACATGTGTGTGTGTGTGTGTGTGTGTTTACATGTGTGTGTGTGTATGTGGGAATGTGTGTGTTTACATGTGTGTGTTTTGTGTGTACATGTATGTGTGTGTTCACATGTGTGTGTGTGTGTGTGTGTGTGTTTCTGCCCTGCAGTGATCGTGGTGTTGACCAATGCGGAGGACTCTACTGCCCTGTTCCAGGAGGCGCAGTGGCAGGGCTTGATGTCGGGCGAGTACGTCTTCATCCTCGTCCAGCAGTTTGAGGTCAGTGGCAGTCTGGTGAGTCGTCACGAACGCCAGGCGCACCTGAGACGTCCCGTAGCTGAGACGTCACCTGCACAGCCACCTCCATGAGTATGACTGTTCTGATCCGACACTGTGACTCAGTAACACAATCAAACAAACACAACAACAAAGCATGCCACCCTCTGTGCCTCCACACACCAGACTAAGACACGGCATTGCACTCATGTGGCTCAAATTAATGCATGTTAACTACTGTATAATATGCTATTTCACGTGCAGTTATATAGCCTGGATGCTGGTATGCATTGCACACAATGTAAAGCTTTCATGAAAGTCTCAGAGCAGGATACCATAGTTTGGTTGCTGTGCAATATTTCCTCATGATAAGGGAACATCATATCGTCTTATACTTAAATAATGGCACAAGTCAATTTTGACAAACATTTTGTTTTGCCTTAATCATCATCACTCAATTTTTTTGGTTAACTTTTTTGTGTTTTCTGAAAAATCTGGAAAAAAAGACTTATGCCATTATTTTAGGAAGGTGACGATATGGAAATATCTTTCTATTAATAATACTCAAAGGTTGCTTCTGCAAAACTCTTTGTGATATGGCTGTGAGCCAAAAGAGTTCCACACAGGTCTTTGTGGGTTCTAAGCAGACCTTTTAATAGTGCCAAGAAACATCTGAAAGGATTGTTTCCATTGTTCTTATCATGGATGTGCTAAATGTTCTGTTTAAACCTGGATGATATAAGGTAACAGTGGAACTCTTTTGGGAACCTTTTGGCTGTCAGCTTCTTGGCAAAGAGACCTGGAGGAACCTTTAAGGTTTCTCTTTAGAACCAAAGGGGAACTGGAGGAACCCTTAAGGCTCCCCTGTAGACCCAGAGTAGAACTACAAAGCCTCCATAGTTACCTGCTTTGCATGTAGGCCTACTGTACTTTCTCAGAGATGTTCTTATAAGGATTGGATGACTCTCTTTAGAACCAGGGAAGAACTAAGAGAACCTTCAGGAGAATTCAGCCATTTTTCAACTTGAGCCAACTGCTAGATGTCTTTACTGTAGGTCCTTTCATTAGGGACAAAAAACAATGCATATCTGTTCAATATTGAGCTAGCTAAACTAGCAGGCTAAGCACCTACAGTGGGGGCTTAGACTAACGTCAACTTCATATGGGGGCATAGACTAACGTCAACTTCATATGGGGGCATAGTAGGCTAACGTCAACTTCATATGGGGGCATAGTAGGCTAACATCAACTTCATGGAGGGCATAGGCTAATGTCAACTTCATATGGGGGCTAAGTTTCTTTCTTGTGTTGGAAGGCATATGTAAATCTCAATAGGGATCCAGTCCATGGACACTTGTAATGTTGAGCCTTGTTAGTGGCCAAACAGCAGTTTACTTTGATGATAGCCATTATAGTCAACTGTTCCTTTACAAACGTGCTGCTGGTTTTAGCAAGCTAGCTAGTTTAAAATAAAATGGATTTCTGTTGTTTTTGTCCCTAATGAAAGTACTCGCAGACATCTAACTACAGGGCCCCAGGCTGAAAAAAAAAGCAGAAATTGCCCTTGAAGGTTCCCCTGTAGACCCAGAGTAGAACTACAAAGTCTATGTTCACCTGTTGCTTAGCACATACCGTAGATCCACAAACAAGCTCTTTAAGGACTGTTTGGATGTCAGCTGATTCCTGTACTAGCAACCAATCACATCTCTTTATTAAGCTAGAACTACAGCCTATTAAACCAGACTAACCAGACATTTCTAGCTCTTGTGTCTATCAGCTGGTCTCTGATGCTCCTCTATCAGCTGGTATCTGATGCTGTTCCACCGGCTGGTCTCTGCTGCTGGTCTATCAGCTGGTTTATAAGCAGGTCTCTGATGCTGGTCTATCAGCTGGACTCTGCTGCTGGTCTATCAGCTGGTCTCTGCTGCTGTTCCACCGGCTGGTCTCTGCTGCTGGTCTATCAGCTGGTTTATGAGCAGGTCTCTGATGCTAGTCTATCAGCTGGACTCTGCTGCTGGTCTATCAGCTGGTCTCTGCTGCTGGTCTATCAGCTGGTCTCTGCTGCTGGTCTATCAGCTGGTTTATGAGCAGGTCTCTGATGCTGGTCTATCAGCTGGACTCTGCTGCTGGTCTATCAGCTGGTCTCTGCTGCTGGTCTATCAGCTGGTCTCTGCTGCTGGTCTATCAGCTGGTTTATAAGCAGGTCTCTGATGCTGGTCTATCAGCTGGACTCTGCTGCTGGTCTATCAGCTGGTCTCTGCTGCTGGTCTATCAGCTGGTCTCTGTGTGGATTAAAAAGCTGGTGTCTCATGCTTCAGGACAACCTGTGGAAGTGTGCCTTGAGTAAGGACGGAGACCAGAGCTCTGCGCGGGCCTTCGGCATGGTCTTCGTCATCGCCCAGAAGACCTACGAGGGCTACGAGTACTATGACTTCTTCCAGCAGGTCCACGCCAGGTTGACTGATGCCCCATTCCACAGCAACCTGACCTCTGAGGTAGAGGTAGGTAACACAGGAGAGACAGACACCACTTTCTCTCTCTCTCTCACACACACACACACACACACACACATTCAGAACTCCTTATAAATCATTAAGTTAGTAGTGGCATAAGTTAGCATAGTGTTGCAATATGAGGTTTGTGTGTGTGTGAACAGGTGAGTTCTGTATGCCGTGCCTGCATGGCCTTGGTCTTCTATGCATCATGGGGCTGAAGGGGAGTGTGTGTGTGTGTGTGTGTGTGTGTGAACAGGTGAGTTCATTACCTGCATTAGCTTCTATGCATGGGCCTGAAGCATGTGTGTGTGAACAGGTGAGTTCTTATGCAGGTGCCATGGGGCTAAGCCATGGGGCTGAAGGAGGTGTGTGTGTGTGTGTGTGTGTGTGTGTGTGTGTGTGTGTGTGTGTGTGTGAACAGGTGAGTTCTTATGCCTGCATGACGAACAAGTGAGTGTTCCATGTATGGGGCTGAAGGGTGGTGTGTGTGTGTGTGTGTGTGTGTGTGAACAGGTGAGTTAAGTATGCATGGCGATGGTCTTCTGCATGAGGTGTGTGTGTGTGTGTGTGTGTGTGAACAGTGCTTCTGTATGCGCCCATGGGGCTGAAGGTGAGGTGTGTGTGTGTGTGTGTGTGTGTGAACAGGTGAGTTCTTATGCAGCGTACCTGCATGACGCAGTGCTTCTGTACGCCATGGGGCTGAAGGAGGTGTGTGTGTGTGTGTGTGTGTGTGTGTGAACAGGTGAGTTCGTATGCAGCGTACCTGCATGACGCAGTGCTTCTGTACGCCATGGGGCTGAAGGAGTGTGTGTGTGTGTGTGTGTGTGTGTGAACAGGTGAGTTCTTATGCAGCGTACCTGCATGACGCAGTGCTTCTGTACGCCATGGGGCTGAAGGAGGTGTGTGTGTGTGTGTGTGTGTGTGTGTGAACAGGTGAGTTCGTATGCAGCGTACCTGCATGACGCAGTGCTTCTGTACGCCATGGGGCTGAAGGAGGTGTGTGTGTGTGTGTGTGTGTGTGTGTGTGTGTGTGAACAGGTGGGGTTAATTATGCAAGCGATACCTGCATGGCCCTTGGTGCTTGTATGCATCATGGGGCTGAAGGAGGTGTGTGTGTGTGTGTGTGTGTGTGTGTGTGTGTGTGAACAGGTGAGTTCTTATGCAGCGTACCTGCATGACGCAGTGCTTCTGTACGCCATGGGGCTGAAGGAGGTGTGTGTGTGTGTGTGTGTGTGTGTGTGAACAGGTGAGTTCGTATGCAGCGTACCTGCATGGCCCGATACCTGCATGCATGGGGCTGGAGGAGGTGTGTGTGTGTGTGTGAACAGGTGTGGGGCTGAAGGAGGTGTGTGTGTGTGGGGCTGTGTGTGTGTGTGTGTGTGTGAACAGGTGAGTTCGTATGCAGCGTGCCTGCATGGCCTTGTGTGGATACCTGGGGTAGGTGTGTGTGTGTGTGTGTGTGTGTGTGGACAGGTGAGTTTGTATGCAAGCGTGCCTTCTTGATCTTCTATGCCATGGGGCTGAAGGAGGTGTGTGTGTGTGTGTGTGTGTGTGTGTGTGTGTGTGTGTGTGAACAGGTGAGTTCGTATGCAGCGTACCTGCATGACGCCTTGCTTCTGTATGCATACATGAGACTTGTGTATGTGTGTGCAGTTAACATGGGGCTGAAGGAGGTGTGTGTGTTGTTAGTGTGAACAAGGTGAGTTAAGTATGCAAGCATTACCTGCATGGCCTTAGTCTTCTATGCATACATAGGACAGAAAAAGGGCTGAAGTGTGTGTGTGTGTGTGTGTGTGTGTGTGTGTGTGTGAACAAGGTGAGTTTAGTATGCAAGCGTACCTGCATGGCCTTGCAGTGCTTCTATGCATACATGGGGCTGAAGGAGGTGTGTGTGTGTGTGTGTGTGTGAACAGGTGAGTTTGTATGCAAGCGATACCTGCATGGCTGTGTGAGTGCTTCTATGCATACATGGGGCTGAAGGGTGTGTGTGTGTGTGTGTGTGTGTGTGTGTGTGTGTGAACAGGTGAGTTAGGTATGCAGCATTACCTGCATGGCCCTTAGTGCTTCTATGCAGCCATGGGGCTGAAAGGAGGTGTGTGTGTGTGTGTGTGTGTGTGTTGTGTGTGAACAGGTGGAGTTACATGCAAGATACCTGCATGGCCCTTGTAGTGCTTCTATGCGATCATGGGGCTGAAGGAGGTGTGTGGTGTGTGTGTGTGTGTGTGTGTGTGTGTGTGTGTGTGAACAGGTGGGGTTCATTATGCAAGCATTACCACCATGGCCAGTTAGTGCTTCTATGCATACATGGGGCTGAAGAGGTGTGTGTGTGTGTGTGTGTGTGTGAACAGGTGAGGTTAAGTATGCAGCGTACCTGCATGGCCTTGGTCTTTCTATGCATACATGGGGCTGAAAGGAGGTGTGTGTGTGTGTGTGTGTGTGTGTGTGTGTTTGTATACAAGGTGATACCTGTTTGTATGCAGTCTCTATGCCTGCATGGCCCTGTGAAGAGGAGGTGTGTGTGTGTGTGTGTGTGTGTGTGTGTGTGTGTGTGTGAACAGTGAGTTTTACATGCAGCGATACCTGCATGTTAGTCTTCTATGCTGTCATGGGGCTGAAGAGGAGGGTGTGTGTATGTGTGTGAACAGGTGAGTTAAATTATGCAAGATACCTGCATGGCCTTTATGCTTCTATGCATACATGGGGCTGAAAGGAGGTGTGTGTGTTAGTGTGAACAGGGTGGGAGTTTGTATGCAAGCGTGCCTGCATGGCCTTGTGAGTGCTTCTATGCATACATGGGGCTGGAAGGAGGGTGTGTGTGTGTGTGTGTGTGTGTGTGTGTGTGTGTGTGTGAACAGAACGGGTGAGGTATGCATTGCGATACCTGCATGCCCTTGTGCTTCACCAATACGCCATGAGGGCTGGAGGAGGGGTGTGTGTGTGTGTGGTGTGTGTGTGTGTGTGTGTGTGAACAAGGTGGGTTCTTATGCAGCGATACCCTGCATGGCCTGTGTGAAAGATGCTTCTATGCATCATGGGGCTGGGGAGGTGTGTGTGTGTGTGTGTGTGTGTGTGAACGTTGTGGGAACAGGTTAGGTTAAGTATGCAGCGTACCTGCATGACGCAGTGCTTCTGTACGCCATGGGGCTGAAGGAGGTGTGTGTGTGTGTGAACAGGTGAGTTCGTATGCAGCGTACCTGCATGACGCAGTGCTTCTGTACGCCATGGGGCTGAAGGGCAGGTGTGTGGTGTGTGTGTGTGAACTTCTTATCGTACCTGCAGTCTTCTGGGGCTGAAGGAGGAATTAATGTGTGTGTGTGTGGTAGTAGTAGTGTGAACAAGGTGAGTTCGTATGCAGTACCTGCATGGCCTTGGTCTTCTGTGCATCATGGGGCTGAAGGAGGGTGTGTGTGTGTGTGTGTGTGTGTGTGTGTGTGTGTGTATTATTGTATGAACATGGCCTTGAGGCTTTATGTATGCATGGGGCTGAAGGAGGTGTGTGTATGTGTGTTGAACAGGTGAGTTAGTATGCAAGCATTACCTGCATGGGTGCTTCTATGCATACATGGGGGTGTGTGTGTGTGTGTGTGTTGGTGTGAACAGGTGGAGTTAGGTATCTGCGATACCTGCATGGCCCTTGAGTCTTCTATGCATCCATGGGGCTAGGAGGTGTGTGTGTGTGTGTGTGTGTGTGTGTGTGTGTGTGAACAGGTGAGTTTGTATGCAGCGTACCTGCATGACGCAGTGCTTCTGTACGCCATGGGGCTGAAGGAGGTGTGTGTGTGTGTGTGTGTGTGAACAGGTGAGTTAAGTATGCAATGATACCATGGCCTTAGTGGTGCTTCTGTCATGCATGGGGCTGAAAGGAGGTGTGTGGTGTATGTGTGTGTGTGTGTGTGTGTGTGTGTGAACAGGTGAGGTTTATGCAGCATTACCTGCATGGCCCTTGAGTAACTTCTGTGCGCCATGGGGGCTGAAGGAAGGTGTGTGTGTGTGTGTGTGTGTGTGTGTGTGTGAACAGGTGAGTTCATTGTGCAGGCCGTGCCTGCATGGCCCTTGAATGGCTTCTGCTTCTGTCGTCATGGGGCTGAAGGAGGAGGTGTGTATTGTGTGTGTGTGTGTGTGTGTGTGTGAACAGGTGAGTTAGGTATGCAGCATACCTGCATGCCCTTGTAGTCTTCTATGCATGGGGCTGGAATGGGTGTGTGTGTGTGTGTGTGTGTGTGTGTGTGTGTGAACAGGTGAGTTTTGTATGCAGCTACCTGCATGGCCTTGGTGCTTCTATGCATACATGGGGCTGAAGGTGTGTGTGTGTGTGTGTGTGTGTGTGAACAGGTGAGTTTATGCAGCGATACCTGCATGGCCTTGAAGTGCTTCTATGCATCATGGGGCTGAAGGGAGGGTGTGTGTGTGTGTGTGTGTGTGTGTGTGTGTGTGTGAACAGGTGAGTTTGTATGCAGCGTACCTGCATGACGCAGTGCTTCTGTACGCCATGGGGCTGAAGGAGGTGTGTGTGTGTGTGTGTGTGTGTGTGTGTGAACAGGTGAGTTAGGCATGCAGTACCTGCATGGCCTTGTGAGTGCTTCTATGCATACATGGGGCTATGAAGGAGGTGGTGAGCGATGGCAAGGACCCACGAGATGGACGAGAAGTCCTCAAGAGACTGAAACGGAAAAGGGCTGACATCAGCTTTCAGGGTAACACACACACACACACACATGCACACCCACCAGTAAACCAAACACTATTAATAATTAAACACACATGTGAATGTGTGTGTCCATGAGGTGAGGTCATAGGGTCGCTGATCGGGTCAGTGTGTCAGAACTGACCATCTCCCTCTCCATTCCAGGAGCGTCCGGACTGGTCCACTTTGATGCGGAGGGGGAGAGGAATATGGACTACTCCCTGTACGACCTGCAGCCCGATGGGGACTCCACCAAGTTTGTGTCCGTGCTGGACTTCGACAGTCAAACTAAGGTCTTCAGGTCAGGCAGTGGGATTTGTTTATGTTTATTTATATATTTGTTTCACTGTTTACTTGTTGTTGTTTTGGGTGGTGTTGATGTGACGTGTTGTTGTGCGTCGCAGGCAGACGCCCAGGTTCATGTCAGTGTTCTGGCCAATGGGAAAGCTTCCTTCTGACAACCCACTCTGTGGTTTCAACAACGAGCTCTGTGAATGGCTGTACAATGGTAAAGCTCCACGTAACCATGAAACACACACACACACACACACACACACACACACACACACACACAGACTCTTACCCAGAGGTGATTATTTAAATCTGCCCAAGGAAGAGAGTTATCACCTTCATTGGATCTGATGTCTGGTGCACACACACACACACACACACACACACACACACAAACACACGGCTCTGATGTCTGGTGCACACACACACACACACACACGGCTCTGATGTCTGGTGCACACACACACACACACACACAGCTCTGATGTCTGGTGCACACACACACACACAGCTCTGATGTCTGGTGCACACACGTGCACACACACACACACACACACACGGCTCTGATGTCTGGTGCACACACACACACACGGCTCTGATGTCTGGTGCACACACACACACAGGCTCTGACACACACCGGCTCACAGTGTCTGGTGCACACCTGCACACACACACACAGCTCTGATGTCTGGTGCACACACACACACACACAGCTCTGATGTCTGGTGCACACACGTGCACACACACACACACACACACACACACACACACGGCTCTGATGTCTGGTGCACACACACACACACGGCTCTGATGTCTGGTGCACACACACACACACACGGCTCTGATGTCTGGTGCACACACACACACACACACAGGGCTCTGATGTCTGGTGCGTGGTTGCTCCAGATAAGGTGACGGTGGTCCTGTTGGTGCTGCTGCCTCTGATGGGTGGAGCTGCCCTGCTCTTCATCACTGTCCTCACCCTCCAGAAGGTCCGTCTCCAGGGGCGACTGGACGACGAGCGCTGGTGGCAGATCGCCTACAGCGACATCACCATCATCAGAGAGCCCAAGGTGAGAGAGAGCGGGGGACTGAAGTGAAATGACAGGTGATAAAACCACAGGTGAACCTACAGTACAGGTGAGAGAGAATGGAGGATGGAAATAAATAGATAGATAGATAGATAGATAGATAGATACTTTATTGATCCCCAAGGGAAAGAAGAAATGACAGGTGATAAAACCACAGGTGAACCTATAGGTGAGAGAGAGCGGGGGATTGAAGTGAAATGACACGACAGGTGAACCTACAGGTGGGAGGGCTGAAGTGAAGAAAATACAATCACTGGTGAAACTACATGAGTATACTGACAGATGAAGTGTGTGTGTGTGTGTAATATGGTTTCAAGATGAAGAGAAATGATGATGATGATGATATTGATATTATCTTCTACATGAAATTATACTGACAGATGGGGTATTATTATTATTGATGATGTCTAATAATCAATGATGATATTGATGTGGTGTGTGTTATTATTGTACACATGGAGTAATACTGACAGATGAAGTGTGTGTGTGTTATGTGTGTGTACACATGGGTATACTGACAGATGAGATGTGTGTTGTGTGTGTTATTATTATTATTATTATTATGATATGTGTACACATGGGTATACTGACAGATGAAGTGTGTGTGTGTGTGTGTGTGTGTACACATGGGTATATACTGATATTATTGACAGATGAAGTGTGTGTTGTGTATACTGACAGATGTGTGTGTGTGTGTGTGTGTGTGTACACATGGGTATACTGACAGATGAAGTGTGTGTGTGTGTGTGTGTGTGTGTGTGTGTGTGTGTACACATGGGTATACTGACAGATGAAGTGTGTGTGTGTGTGTGTGTGTGTGTGTGTGTGTGTGTGTGTGTGTGGCACACATATACTGACAGATGAAGTGTGTGTGTGTGTGTGTGTGTGTGTGTGTGTGTGTGTGTGTGTGTGTGTGTGTGTACACATGGGTATACTGACAGATGAAGTGTGTGTGTGTGTGTGTGTGTGTGTGTGTGTGTGTATTTTATGGGTATACTGACAGATGAGCTACAGGTACACAACCAACAGCAGAAAGTAAACATTTCAATATTTACACATATTGAGATGATTCAAATCGAGAGGTGTAGAGAAAGTCAGTCAGTCAATCATGAGAAAGGGCATAAAAGATTGAGACTTTGATCTGTGTGTGTGTGTGTATGCGTGCGTGCGTGCGTGTGTACATGTGTGTGTGCGTGTGTGTGTGTGCGTGCTTGCGGTGCGTGCGTGCGGTGTGTGTGTGTGCGTGCGTGTGTGGTGTGTGTGTGTGTGTGCGTGCGTGCGTGCGTGCGTGCGTGCGTGTGTGCATGTGTGTGTGTGTGTGTGCGTGCGTGCGTGCGTGTGTACAGTGTGTGTGTGTGTGTGTGTGTGTGTGTGTGTGTGTGTGTGTGTACACATGGTATACTGACAGATGAAGTGTGTGTGTGTGTGTGTGTGTGTGTGTGTGTGTGTGTACACATGGGTATACTGACAGATGAAGTGTGTGTGTGTGTGTGTGTGTGTACACATGGGTATACTGACAGATGAAGTGTGTGTGTGTGTGTGTGTGTGTGTGTGTGTGTGTGTACACATGGGTATACTGACAGATGATGTGTGTGTGTGTGTGTGTGTGTGTGTGTGTGTGTGTGTGTGTATACATGGGTATATGACAGATGTGTGTGTGTGTGTGTGTGTGTGTGTGTGTGTACACATGGGTATACTGACAGATGAAGTGTGTGTGTGTGTGTGTGTGTGTGTGTACATGGGTATACTGACAGATGGTGTGTGTGTGTGTGTGTGTGTGTGTGTGTGTACACATGGGTATACTGACAGATGAAGTGTGTGTGTGTGTGTGTGTGTGTGTGTGTGTGTACACATGGGTATACTGACAGAGGAGCTACAGGTACACAACCAACAGCAGAAAGTAAACATTTCAATATTTACACATATTGAGATGATTCAAATCGAGAGGTGTAGAGAAAGTCAGTCAGTCAATCATGAGAAGGGCATAAAAAGGTGAGACTTTGATCTGTGTGTGTGTGTGTGTATCGTCGCGTGC
>NC_063205.1:2769943-2792443 GCF_017589495.1 Alosa alosa
GGACAGTCGACTGCAGGTCAAGCTGTCTGGCTTCGGCCTCTGGGAACTCAAGCACGGCTGCAGACATAGACTCATCCCTATAGACAATCCCTGCTTTGAGGGTGAGTCTGTGTGGGTGTGTGTATGTATGTGTGTGTGTATGTGTGTGTATATGTGTTTATGTGTGTATGTAGATAGATAGTTAATTCAAGGTCTCAGTAGCATACAGACATCACACACAACATTCATTAACAGCAGAAAAAGTAATAAAAGTATATAATATAAAAAACACAACTAAGCAATAAGGACAGTAAAAGATAAAGAATATACTAAAATACAAATTATACTAAATAACACTAAATCTAAATCAAGTCTAAAACAGTGTCCACATAGTGTGCTTAGGGGTGATTAAGCATGAGGCGCTTGCAATGACTGAGGCAGGGACTGAGCCTGTGATTCTCTGTGCATAGTAAGTATGTGTGTGTGTATATGTGTATATGTGTGTGTGTGTGTGTGTGTGTGTGTGTGTGTGTGTGTGTGTGTAAATGTGTATATGTGTGTATGTGTGTGTGTGTGTGTGTGTGCATCTGAGGGATGTACAGTACAACACTTACCCTTGTACTGCATTAATTAACTATAGATCCAGAACATTTCAGGGGAATGTGATAATGATAAAGACAATGAAGGTGTGTGTGTGTGTGTGTGTGTCTGTGTGTGTGTATATGTGTGTGTATATGTGTGTATGTGTGTGTGTGTGTGTGTGTGTGTGTCTGTGTGTGTGTATATGTGTGTGTGTGTGTGTGTGTGTGTGTCTGTGTGTGTGTGTGTGTGTGTTTGTGTGTATGTGTGTGTGTGTGTGTGAGTGTGTTTGTGTATATGTGTGTGTGTGTGTGTGTGTTTGTGTATATGTGTGTGTGTGTGTGTGTGTGTGTGTGTGTGTATATGTGTGTGTGTGTGTGTGTGTGTGTGTGTGTGTGTGTGTGTGTGTGTGTGTGTTTGCAGACCTGTACTGGACAGCTCCGGAGCTCCTGAGAGATGTGTTCTTCCCCTCTAACGGGACCCAGAAAGGGGACGTGTACAGCTTCGCCATCATCATGAGAGAGATCCTCTTCAGCACGGAGGAGGGGCCTTACCACGGCATCAAACTGGAGCCCAGAGGTCTCTCTACACACACACACACACACTGAAATAGAGACAGAAATAAAGTGTTGTAGTATTTCGTGTGTGTTTGTGTATACTGGATGGTAAGGTGTGTGTGTGTGTGTTTGACAGAAAGAGAGTATTATAGTATTTTTTGTGTATTTGTGTATACTGGCTTGTCAGAGATCATTGCTCAGCTGCAGACACCCCCTGCTGGTGGACCCCTGCGCCCACACCTGTCCACCCAGGTGCTCCCTGCCCAGGTGAGTGGGGAGGGGCTTCTTAACGTGCTGCAGCAGTGCTGGAGTGAGGAGCCCGACCTGAGACCGCCCTTCACCACCATCAGGAGACGGCTGCGCGAGGCCAGCCCCGACAGGTAACACACACACACACACACACACACACACACACACACACACACACACACACACACACAGACCGCCCTTCAGCACCATCAGGAGACAGCTGCGCGAGGCCAGCCCCAACAGGTAACACACACACACACACACACACCGCCCTTCAGCACCATCACGAGACAGCTGCGCGAGGCCAGCCCCAACAGGTAACACACACACACACACACACACACAGACCGCCCTTCAGCACCATCAGGAGACAGCTGTGCGAGGCCAGCCCCAACAGGTAACACACACACACACACACACACACACAGACTGCCCTTCAGCACCATTAGGAGACAGCTGTGCGAGGCCAGCCCCGACAGGTAACACACACACACACACACACACACACACACACACACACACACACACACACCACCCTTAAGCATGCGAGGCCAGCCCCAACAGGTAACACACACACACAAACACACACATTTGTCATTGTAGTTACCATCTATTAAACATGTGTCATAATGTTTGTAAAATTAGGAATATAGCTTTAGATGGCATGGACAATCGAAAAATAGCTTAGTGTGTGTGTGTGTGTGTGTGTGTGTGTGTGTGTGTGTACCTGCTCCATAGCCACACTAACATCCTAGACAACATGGTGAGCAAGTTGGAGAAATACGCCAACCACCTGGAGGAAGTGGTGGAAGAGAGAACCAATCAGCTCACAGCAGAGAAAAGCCGCGCCAACAAACTCCTCTCCAGCATGTTGCCCCGGTAACAGAGGCCCTCCTTCATCTTCCTCTGCACAACAAGAATCTGTATTTCACACACACACACACACACAACCAGGCACCATTGGCGGAGCGAGGAGGTGGCTTCAAGGGCTCAAGCCCCGAATCTTTTTTTTTGTGTGTTTTCAATTTCCAACGATTCTAATTTCTAATTTTACTTCCCTTTGGTTTCTCTATAAATGTTAGGCTACAAAATGTAGGCTACTATTACTGAGCAAATAGGCTATCCCTTATTTTCAAAGCCCAGTATTGACAGACAATCTGATATCCCACACGATGAGTTTATGCAATGGCAGAGCTGAGATGTAGCGGTTTACGTCAGTTTAAACAGCAAGCCGGTAAAAAAAACTATTGTCAAGACATTAGGCAATTAGGCTACTGTACCCCGGAATACAAAAATAAACTTCAGAAAGACAGACAGTTTGTTGTACTGTATTCATAGAGTCTCAATGACCGAATCAGTTGATTTACCTGTTGTCAGTTGAGTTCATTCAATTCATTTATTGTAGGCTAGTAGCCTAGGCAAATATGAAATGGAGATGTAACGTGGCTACCGGCGGGATTTTGAATTTGCATGTTTCAAACAATACCATGGGATTGATGTGTTCTCCATTTGAGGAACATAATCAATTGCAGACGTGCACAGACAGCTCAGACACAGAGCGCATATAGGCCTAGGTTAGGCTACTTTCACTTTCTAGAGTGCGCATTAATTACGTAAAAGATGCTTCATAGTAGGCCTACCAAAACAACGATCAAACATTATCAAGTGTATCATGACGTGTTGTCACAAAGACTTACTCCAATTAGAAAATCGAAACCAAAATCATGTAAGTCTAAGTGTTCTCTCATTGACGCCTGCAGCCTAAGGAAAATGCGATTTCAGTTTGTAAAATGTATCCCCCCCCCTCCCCAACTGAATTAGTCCCCCTATGTGAAGGGGTTATTTTTCAAAATTTTCTGCCGGAGGTGCATGCCCCCGGACCCCCCTAGCCTTCCTGTGTGTGACACTGGGCTAAGCACCCAATGTTTCAAATGTCTGGCTCCGCCCCTGCCAGGCACACACACACACAGGCACACACACAGGCACACACACACACACCCAGGCACACGCACACACAGGCACACACACACACACACACACACACGCACACACCCAGGCACACATACACATATATGCACATGCGCGCGCACACACACACACACATACACACACACACAGACAGACACACACACAGACACACCGCTGCGCTACGCTGCGCTGCCACGCACACACACACACACACACACACACACACACACACACACCTACTAACACACACCTACACACACACACACACACACACACACACATCCATTTTACTCTGCCCACTGTTGCTCGTCCCCATGAGAAACTTTCTAGTGTCCAAGATTAGCCCTTTTGCCTAAAGGCTGAAGAAGCACCAGCGCCTCCTACAGGCGTAGCGAGGAAATGAGGAGGCCCTGTTGCATCTTCAGCCTTTTCACTATTTACAGGTTTTAGAAAAATATCTATTTGTGTATTTTCTGGTTTAGAGGGAAAGTTAGCTACAGGAAAAAGTTACTGAAACGTGGGAAACCTGCTTGTGTCCATGCAGAGATGTTACTGAAACAAGTGCTACCTGCTACCGGCTTGTGTCCACCAGAGATGGTCCGGTCCATTAGTAAAGGAGGGGGTGAATGGTTTTGCTGAAAGGGAGCAGGAAGAGACCAAGAGCACCTGTAGGGGGGGGCAACAAACTGCATGCATTGTTGGAACTAACTAAACATCAGCTTTTACCAGTGTATGGACTAGTTGCACGAAAGGCTCTCGGTGAGCTCGTTTGTTTCCTGTGGAGCCAGGTGTGATTGAACCTGCCGCTATTCTGAATGTAATTAGTGTCTACACGTCCTTCTTTATCGTAACGCGCTGATACACTAGGTGAACACCTAACCGGGTCCATGTGGACACTAATTACATTCAGCATAGCGGCAGCTTCAAACACACCGGGTCCGAGTAGACACTAATCACCGAGAAAGCCACACACACACACACACACACACACACACACACACACACACGCACACACACACAGGGGAAAAGTTTCAAATGATAATTTGGAAATAATTTGGAGCCTGCCACCTATTGGAGTGTTTGAAAGAGCCATGAAGTGTTAGTTCTTTAGTTTAAACTATTCCCTTCTATGCTTTTATTAGCTATTCCTGCTAGCTTGTGTTTGCAAAGCACATTGAATGTAACCTGACTCTCGCCAGATGAATTTCGTTCCGCCTAGCTCCACTCATCCATCTGGGACCAATCCATTCGAGTGTTGCTTCAGAAGGCTGGGCCTAATCAAAAAATGCTTGCATATGATTGAATAAGCCACTTGTCCGTCATCTATTGACGTGCTACTTCAACCACTCACATCGAAGCCAACCCGTGACGCTGAGAACAGTCTCACAGTCACTTCTACGCTATGTCACATCTATGAAACTCCCGCCCTGCGTCCTGATTGGCTCTACCATACAATCTCGTGCAGAAATCACTATCAATGGAAGAGGTCCCAGATGGATGTGAGTGAAGCTAGGCGGAGCTAAGCGGAACGAAATTCATCTGGCGAGAGTCAGGTTATATTACACCTGCCCATTATCAAAATATGACTATTGATAATTTTACATTGAAAATTGGTTGGTTACATTGGTTACATTGAATGACCTCTGTGTATGAAATGTGCTATATAAATATAAATATAAATAAAGTTGACTGGACTTGACTAGCTGGACTGGCCCTGTGCTCAGTCAGCTGCCCAAAGCACACGCACGCACGCACGCGCACACACACACACAAACGCACACACAACGCACACACACACACACACACACACACACATGTGAAGAGGCCACCAGGCACGGTTCAGCCCATTGCTCAACATCACGTCATGTGTGTGTGCGTGTGTGTGTGTAATCATCGCGTTTGTGTATTGATAACGGCGTGTGCGCAACGCGCAGGTCTCGCGTGTGTCTGCGTGTGTGTGCGTGTGTGTTTGTGTGTGTGTGTGTGTGTTTGTGTAAGTATGTGTGTGTGTGTGTGCATGTGTGTGTGTCTGTGTGTGTGTGTGCGTGCGTGCGTGCGTGCATCGCGTGTGTGTGTGTGTGTGTGCATGTCGTGTGTGTGTCAGGTACATTGCGGAGCAGCTGATGGCGGGTCAGACTGTGGCACCTCAGAGTTATGACATGGTGACCATCTTTTTCTCGGACATCGTGGGCTTCACGTCCATGTGTTCCATCAGCTCGGCCATGGAGGTGGTCACCCTCCTCAACGACCTTTACACACTCTTCGATGACATCATCACCATCTACGACGTCTACAAGGCATGTGATTAACTAAACATTCATACACACATTCTCACACACACACACGCACACATTCACACACACACAAACACACGCACGCACGCACGCACACACACACGCACACACACACAGTGGTCACTACTACATCCGGTGTAAATGTGTACACATCTGGTGTGATTAAACGTTAATGTAGAACTTTACAACAGCTCTGTGTCAGAGACAGGCTGGAGGGAGAAAACATGTAGTTTTCAAAACAGTGCTCGGACCAAGGCACTCTTCTTAATATTAAAATACACTAGCTTTAATTAATATGCTAGTTCATCATAGAACTTTTAAAAACAATTGTTGGCAACATGTTTGGTTGGGCCTCAAGGTGCAGGTGCATTAACAGGGCAAGGATGACCATCCGTGTTCCAACCGGAATACCCTCAGTGTTCTAACGAGAATACCAAGTCACAGTGTTCCAACCGGAATACCCAGAACCAGAGCCATATAAACAGAGACGGTTAACTATAGAACACCCAGAACCAGAGCCATATAAACAGAGACGGTTAACTATAGAATCTTTGATATAAAGGTACAGTTGCGACAACTCCATTGACGCTAATGTTCCATTTTTTTCCAACAATGGCAGCTAATGGAAGTCTCAAATAGTTCCCGGAAGTTAACAATTAATAATAGCAGCAGTGCAGTTACAGCAGTATAGACTGTTTGTAGCCAACATTTCAGACTCAGATTTACATTCCTTTTGCCTCATCCAAATAATAATAATAATAACAGTAATAGTAGTAAAGTAATAGTAGGCTATCAATAGCCTAATTATAATAATAAACGATTTATGTATCGACAATGACTTTTCTGCTGCTTAGTCTTTATCAGTTCCTCATCAAATAAATTTAGCATCAAATAAAGATGCTAAAAGCCCAATAAATGTGCCACACGTAATAGCACAGATACCCCTTGCCTATCCCATTTCAATTAGGCATCACTACACCACCACGAACAAGCTGTCATTAAGTTTTTGCGTTTAGTAGGCTTTCAACTTTTATGACGTGACATTTCTTGGGCATTTAGCTTCACCATCACGTCAAGTTGTAACGTATGCGCAATGCTCATCTAGGCTATGGATTTAAGTGGCAGCAAAGCCCTAGTGGCAGCAAAAGTGGGATATAGTGCAACTGCTTCCCCAAAACAATTCCTCCATAACTGTGTATTTAATCGTTTCATATGTGGATAACTTTCAGTGGACTAAACAAAAGGTAAAGATTTTATTATCACAAGGCTAGCTGGTTTTTTGCTGGCGAAGCATATAGCCAACTTTGTTTGCAGCAGTGAAGCTAAGTTTGTTGTTAACATTGTTGGTAACTGTCAGGGAATTTAACCCCAACATATAGATACAAGAACCACAACACCTAGTATTTGACCTATCAAATTATGATATTGTATCGACATGTATGTGCTTAAGACCAATACAATCAAATCTACCTGATTGGCCACTTGAAATGGCGGCCATTTTCCAAGATAGCCGCCAAAAAAGACCCCAGAAATTGATTTATTGCATAGAATTGACCTAGCAAATTATGATACAAGCATGAAACTCAACATGTATGTGGTCAAGACCAATACAATGAAATCTAACTGATTGGCCACTTGAAATGGTGGCCATTTTCCAAGATGGCTGCCAAAAAAGACCCTAGAAATTGATTTATTGCACAGAATTGTCAAAGCAAAATATGATGGACGCATGAAATTTGGCATGGATGTGATCAAGACCAATACAATCAAATCCACTTGATGGTAACACTCCATAATAAGGTGCCATAATAAATAATAAACTAGTAATTAGCTAACCCTTTGTTAATATTTGTTAATTGTTACTAACATATCTATTTGGCACAAGTTAATAGTTTTTTCATCATTAATTAAATATTAGTTGTTTGCATAAAATCTGTATGTTAATGTTTTAGCAAATGTATTAACTAATATTGTATTAATATGTGTTAATAGTTAACTAAATGTCTTTTTGGCACTAATTAACAGTTATTTCTTACATCATTTAAATGTTAAATGTTTATTTACAAACGATATGTTAATAGAAAAGTTTGTGACTTATTATTATTTAACTAATTCAGGGGCACATGCACACACATCAATAGCACAAACAAAATATATAGTGCTAATGCAATACAACAAGCCAATCAACCACAAACCAGTAAATAAATGATAGATATGCAACAGTGCAGTATAAAAACAGCTTTGTGGGTGGATGGAAATTTCAAGCATCATGCAAGGACATATCTGGGTATCATAGCACTCCAATAGTTGCCAGTATAAATTTAAAAAAGGCCTAGCCTACAGACAATGTCAACCTAATAACACAGGTAATTAAATAATTGAAAAAAAAAAACAGGCACTTTGAATAGGTTTGTACGAGAACGATTAAAGTAGCCCTATATAGGCTTATATATAGACAGTTCCAACGAGTTCCACAAACCATTTATCAGCCTGAGTGGCCCACTAATTAGTCATTAGGCTAGGTATAGGCTACATATCAACATAAGACTAGCTTGTGCTAGTTTCAATAACGTCAATGCTTTAGCTCCGCTAACCTTTCTCTCTGCCTTCCATCCATATATGTAAAACAGCAAGCAACCACGCAAATCCGTCGACTGTCAAAACTCCTGTAGTTTTCCTCGAACTTGATAGTTTGTAGGGTCATGCCATTAGACGAGGGGCCGCTCATTTATCCCCCTACATTTCTGTAAATAGACTTGACCTGCAATCGGTTCATTGGATAAACCAGAAACACATTCCCCATTCCCAGGAGGCTTTGCTCTATTCTAGCTTAGGCTCATGGGCGGATTATGATCTTTCGGGCCCCTGGGCCCAGATGTATTAAGGGCCCCCCACTTATTGTCGTGTATGTGGGAGGGGGGGTTTGGGGGTCCAATTTTTAATTTGTTTGATGTGATTTCCTGTATTCTGGTGCATTTTGGGGATGGCCAATACTAAATTCAATCAGATTCATAGTCTACATCCTGATATTGAGGCAATGATTCCATGCAAAGGCTTGGGCTTCAGGGCCCCCTGACCCCTTGGGCCCCTGGACCTGGGCCCGGTAGGCCCGTGCAGTAATCCATCCCTGCTTAGGCTTACGTTAATTTAAGTACAAACAAACAAATTAAATTGTCATTTTTTTTATTTGTGATGAAAGTTCTGTAACGCCTGAATAAGACAAAAATGAATTTAGATAAAAAAACTAAGTCTAGCCTACACAAAAATCAGCATGGGAGAGATGAATGTGCGCAGGGTAACCATGAATGACATATAGGCAGTGAGCGAGTGGTATAAATATTGGTTGGACTTCCTGAACTTTAAAGTGGAAAATTCTTAGTGCATCTGTCAGGTCGATGGCCGCGATAATAGCTCTATGGGCCGGCCCGCACCGCGCAGACTGATCGGCCGGCCCACCGGGAATACTCCAGTTTCTCCAAAGGGGGCTCCAAAACACCAATCTCAATAAAGCTGCTTAATTACGGCGAAAATCACATACAAACACTAAACTACATTTATAACTCTGTTACACCCCCCTCCCCTGAATTTCACCAAATTCAAGCAGCAACCAAATAGTACTTCCAAAGGCAAAGAGTACACTACGTTCAAACACTAGACAAAGGGTCACCAATTACAGGACAACCAACCACAAAGGTATCCAATAAGGATGAAGTGGAAGAAGAGGTGCGCAAACTCTCACACAACCAACCACTGGCAGTAGGGTGCCTTATACACCCCACAAGACCATAAAGCCATAAACCATAAATTCCATAAATTCTCCACAAAGCTAATCAGAAAAGCTAGATAAATAATAATGTCATTAACTTTTATATTAGCATATAGTTTGTAAATAAACATTTAATATTTAAATGATGTAAGAAATAACTGTTAATTAGTGCCAAAAGACATTTAGTTAACTATTAACAAATATTAATACAGTATTAGTTTATAGATTTGTTAAAACATTAACATACAGATTTTATGCAAACAACTAATATGTAATTAATGATGAAAAATCTATTAACTTGTGCCAAATAGATATTTTAGTAACAATTAACAAATATTAACAAAGGGTTAGGTAATTACTAGTTTGCTATTTATTATGGCACCTTATTATGGAGTATTACCCACTTGATTTGCTACTTGAAATGCTGTCCATTTTCCAAGATGGCGTCCAAAAAGACCCGAGAAATTTGCAAATTTCAAATGTGCAAATTGCAAATGTGGTGTAAATAATTATTCACTCTCCTTAAATATGTTTCCATAGATGATGAAGTGATACAGATATTAAAAATGTTCCACAATGACAAATAAGCCACTTATGACACACAAATAGCATGGTGATAACATGCGAATAATGCCAGTTCTTAATGTCAATGGAAGGTTATGCTATGATGCCCCCCCTACCCCCAAAACAAATAAAATGGTTATGACATGCTAATAATATAATGACACTAATATGCTAATAACGGCAATTCATGGTTTTCTCGATGTTGCTGTTAATCAAAAGATGCGTGTACACCAGAAACAACCGCAGCTACCAAGTCGTTGAAGAAGCGTTGTCATGAATTCGCTCTTTTCGCTCTGGACGTGACATTGACATGTTTGATTTAGCTAATCACATAACGGCTCTGGGCCAGCCTGGGACATTCAAGATAAGAGCATTCCAATTGTTTTTTGACATGTTTGATTTAGCTAATCACATAACGGCTCTGGCTTGTCAGCCTGGGACATTCAAGATAAGAGCATTCCAATTTTTTTTGCCGAACCGCTCATTGCCATCATATTAGCTGACTTTTAATGGCTAAACGCTTAATCGCTTCTGGTCGCCTAGATTGGTTCGGCTCCCCGGGCGAATTCACTTAGGTCGCTTTATTCACGACCCTCCATAGACAGATAATGACTTCCGTCTTTCCGGTCGCGATAGGTCGCTTTTTTGGTTTTACATGCAAATAACAGCGTAACAGTTATTAACGACAAATAAGCCCCTTATAACACACTGATAACATGGTGATAACATGCTAATAATGACAATTTTGATGTCAATGGAGGGTGGTGCGTGATGCGATACCATTGTGGTAATAATATGCTAATAACAGTAATTTATGATTTTCACCGATATGTATGCTTAAAAACACTAATAACGTGCTAATGGTACTTAACGGTAATAATGTTCCGCTTCACTATAATTTGTGCTCTCTGCGACTGTCCCCACAATTACCCCAGAGTTAGAGAACAAGGCCACCAGAGTGAATCAATCAGCAGTGGTCCAATGTCGCTGTAAGTGGCTAAAATTAATTCCGAATAACCTCAGTGGCTGGTTTAAAGGAGAATTCCGGTGTGATATTGACCTAAAGTGTATTGAAACATGATACCGAGTGTGAACGATGTCTCATAGCCCATCTCGGCTTGTCCCCTGCACTCCAAAATCTGGAGCTTAGTTAGCCGATGCTACCAACAGCTTTTTTTCAATAGTGGTGCTTCGGCATCGGGCTAGCCATGCAAATAAATCACTGTTTTACACCCATTTACGAGGCTCAATGTATCTCCACACTTCATTGGTAGACTTCCGAGGGCCCTGACATTTAAAACGAGACATTGAGAACTTTGAAAAAGCAGTAAAAAAGCAAAATCAGATTCCAAAAATAATTCAGTGGAAATGCATGGATTCCAGTTGCTGCTACTGGAAGAAACTGGAATCCATGCATTTCCACTGAATTATTTTTGGAATCTGATCCCTTATCATACCTGTTCAGTCTTACTTCGTTGTTTTCGAATTTATCGTGACTAAATTCAAGATGGCTGCAAACGCTAAACTTCATGAAGATACTGTCTGTATAAATCGTCTTGTAAGTAAACTACCAGTGCTTTTTCACTGAATCTCAGTTATGTGCCTTTTTGCTTGATTTTTGCTTGATTGAATTTCCAATGACTTCATCATAGAAGGAAACAGAAATGTAGTGAATGTTAACATTGATTTGGGCCACATCTGCTAAATTAATTGCAATTAATGAAGTTCTAGTGTCTTATTTGGTGGCCATCTTTAAAAATGGCTGCCATATTACATTTTCAAGTTGCAAAATGAGGTGGATTTGATTATATTGCTCTTTAGCACAAACACACAAAAATTACATACTTGTATCATAATTTTCTTTGCTCACTCTGAGCTAAATTCAGTCTTTTACGCCATATTGTAAAATGGCTTCCATTTCAAGTGTATAGTCAGGTAGATTTGATTGTATTGTTTTTTAGCACATTCATGCCAAAATTCATGCTTGTATTGTCACTTGTTTGATCAATTCTGTGCAACAAATCCATTTCTATGGTATTTTTTGGCTGGCCATCTTGAAAATGGCCGTCATTTAAACTGGAAAATCAGTTAGAATGTATTGTGTTGGTCTTAGCACATACCCGCCTAAATTTCATGGCTGTATCATAATTTCCTTGGTCAATTCTGTACAACAAATCAATTTTTAGAGTTTTTCATGGTGGCCATTTTGGAAAATGGCCGCCATTAAAAAAATGGCAAATCAGGCAGATTTTATTGTATTGGTCTTGAGCATACATGCCTTAATTTCATGTTTGTATCATAATATCTTGGTCAATTCTGAGCAATAAATCAATTTCTGGGTTTTTTGGTGGCTATCTTGGAAAATGGCCGCCATTTCAAGTGGGCCAATCAGGTAGATTTGATTTTATTGGTCTTGAGCACATACCTGCTGAATTCCACGCTTGTATCATAATTTGCACGATTTTTCCTGTAGTCGCTCAACTATAACTTGTACTCTGTTCTTAGAACTCAGCACAACAACATTTAACTTGAACTCTCTGTTCTTAGAACTCAGCACAACAATATTTCTGCTTACACAAGTGATTATACAATGATAATAATAATTTAATAATAATTTATAACCAGTTTCAAACCAAGCTTGCGCTGATATGATGCATGATCACTGATCAAATTGCTATTTTCTGACAGGATGAGCACAACCATGCAGGTTCTCTGAATCTCAAGCTCTTTAGCCTGGCCCTAGCATCTTAATGCTGTATTCACAGCACGGTGAATGACAAACAGTGACAAAATGCTGTTGTTTATGAGTTCATAGCCTGGTTATTTATCAAGGACTATATCACGTTTTATATGTTATTATGATCACTCGCATCGCATTACCATGGGGTTACTTTGTAGGTAATGCCACGGTTAACTTAACATGCCCACCATTACACTGGAGAGATGTTAGAAAACTTTTAAACTTTTAAACTCTCGAGACGCTAGCTACTTAAGGTAGTTCGCCTCATTATCTCTAGATCAGTGAAGAACTACCAGAGAAAAACGTTGGGGAGAAAACTCAAAACAAGTTAATGTTAGACTTAGACTAGCTGTGTTACAGTTTCTCGTTGCAAAATTAAAATCTCCATGCGCTTTTATAGGCTAAACGCAGTCTTAAAAACACTGTTTACAGCTCTTGAGTCACGTACTAGGCTAGGTCATTTTTTTTAGGTCAACGATAATTTAGATAGGCCTAGGCTACACTTATGGGGTGGGTGCTATTGCGTTTTCTAAAGAATCTCCCGTCTTGGTTTTGTACAGAAATTAATATTAAGTGACATATACGTAAAAGGGAGAAAAAAAGGTCACCTTCCGATATCAGACGGTCTGGAATTTAATTTAATATTGTTGTAATGGTAGGAGAACTACACAGTTTACACAATACTTACACTGTGTTATAAATATTGTATATCAATGCATTGAACAGTAGCTTATTTAATGTATTCTAATCCATTGTCAATCACTTCCGGGAACTTTTTGAAGTTTGCATGAACCATGTGACCTTAACAAATTTTGAACACCCATTGTTGCAACTCTACCTTTATATGGCTCTGCCCAGAGCCAGAGCCTTATAGATCTCTCTCTAGGGCTCTGAGAATACCAAGTCACCGTGTTCCAACCGGAATACCAAGTCACCGTGTTCCAACCGGAATACCAAGCCTCAGCAATAGGCTTCAGATGGGGTCACCAAAGAACTAAATAAGTATGAAGAACATATCCACACATATCCATAGTATCATCCAGCACTTCACAATGATAGTAGAATGCTCCTTTGACTTGAATGGGATTTTCCAACGTTATACGGTAAAATATGCACCATGTAATGGCCGCTGAAATATATGATGACCGCTGTCAATGGCAACGAGTTTTGTTCCTCTGATTCACTTCTTTCATATCACTCCGCAAGTAGTCCGGTCACTTTTTGCAATGAAACTTCATTCAAAAGTCAAAGCAGACGGTTGATCGGCTGTTGTATAAAATAAGTCCCTTCAGAGCGAGCCAAGACCTCTCCATCCGGTTCGCCAATGGAACTTATTTTTCCGATATTGACCAGCGTTCTAAGTGTTTTCCTTCATAGCATAATCACAATTACCAATTTTAGCTGTACGTCCATGTTCGGCACGTCGGTATCGTAACTGCCGTTTAGTGAGCCCAACGGGAAACAGCATGAAACAGCATGGCACAGCGCCCAACATGAAACAGCAGGGCACAAAGACCACTTCAGCACACACATGACATGACTAGTACATATACACATGACATGACATGTTTAGCAGTAAATATACAAATGACATGACCTGTTTAGCAGTAAATATACAAACATACATACAATATGACAAGGGGTAGACAGGACAGGAAGACAGGGCATTGAGGAGGAATACAGCATAACATGAGGAGAGGGGAGGAGAAAAAGCAGCCCCCAGACTATGCTCCTGTGGGGAGTACTGTGTTGGAACAGGAAAAACACCATAAGCTGGCTGGCCCTTGCAAGAGCTGCGTCCAAATCTTTAGATGAGTAGCCACGTTCTCTGAAGCAATTATACACCATCATCTTCACAATTTCTGTTCAAATCATGATCATTATCGCAAATCCTACGTTGTCTCTGAAAATGTCCGAAAGGAGGTTCTTAGTAAGTGTAGGAGGACGGAACTTTTAGCGTGAAGTTTTATGTGCATCCTTCCTAAATATCACAACATCTTTATACATTTCAAGATCAAGAAAGTGAATTTTATCTTTATCATATTCAGGGATAACTTAACATTGGTATTTGCTACTTTCAAATAATCATGAAATGACAATAATTATTTTTCAGTCCCCCTGATGTCATCAATGAACCATGCCCACCAAATAATTTCATCTCTATGTCAGTGTTGTCATGACGATGGAATGTTTACCCTTCCGTTAGGTGGAAACCATCGGCGACGCCTACATGGTGGCCAGTGGGCTCCCGATCGTCAACGGCAACAAGCATGCGGACGAAATCTCCACCATGGCACTGCACTTCCTGGCGGCTATCCAACTGTTTAAGATCCGCCACATGCCCACCGAGAGGCTGGCACTCCGCATAGGCATCAACTCAGGTACACACACACACACACACACACACACACCACACACGCCACATGCCCACCGAGAGGCTGGCACTCCGCATAGGCATCAACTCAGGTACACACACACACACACACACACACCACCACACACACTTCACCGAGGCTGGCACTCGATAGGCATCAACTCACACACACACACACACACACACACACACCACCACATACCCACCGAGACACACAAACACACTGACTGACCCCTCCTCTGTTCACATTCAGATAAGGAGGTCTGAGCAACGTAGTAATTCCCCCTAATACACACACACACACGCTGTCATGGCTCTCTCTCCCCTCAGGTCCGGTGGTGGCGGGGGTGGTGGGCACCTCCATGCCCAGATACTGTCTGTTTGGGGACACGGTCAACATGGCGTCCAGGATGGAGAGCAACAGCCTGCGTGAGTCCCTTACCCAGCACACACACACACACACACACACGCCACACACACACACGCAATACACACACACGCACACACACACATACACACACACACACACACCACACACACACACGCACACATACACGCACGCAACACACACACACACACACACATACATACATACGCACACACACACACACACCACACACACAGCCTGGATTTAATTCCAGAGTCAACCATTGCGAGTCTGTGTCATGCTGGATAGAAGTGTCTGATAAATAATATATTATATATCGATATTAAGTTGATGTTATGTATTGATATTATATTATATTAATATTATATTGAAACAGTCAAACTTACTAGTCAACATTAACTCAAACGTGATGCCGTAATGTCAACTTTAACTCAAACGTGATGCCGTAGTGTATTGTGTAATGATGTGATGTGATGTGATGTCAATGTGACTGACATGCTGATGATGTCGTACGGCAGCCCTGAAGATCCATATCTCCCAGAGCACCGCAAACATCCTGAGGGAGATGGGGGTCTTTGAGCTCGAGGAGAGAGGGGACATCGACATCAAGGTGCACACCTGGAGTCTTGCAGCCACTAGCGTACCTGCTTATCGTACATATATCTACAGTATCTATAGCATATCTACAGTATCTACATGATATATAGTATATCTACAGTATCTACAGAATATCTACAGTATCTATAACATATCTACAGTATCTATAGCATATCTACAGTATCTACAGTATATCTACAGTATATCTACAGTATCTATAGCGTATCTACAGTATCTACAATATCTATACTGTAGTATCTATAGCATATCTACAGTATCTATAGTATATCTACAGTATCTATAGTATCTACAGTATATCTACAGTATCTATAGCATATCTACAGTATCTATATCATATCTACAGTATCTGTAGCATATCTACAGTATCTACAGTATCTATAGCATATCTACAGTATCTATAGTATATCTACAGTATCTGTGTGTTCACTGTGTGTTGAGTGTGTTTCACTAATTCACGGATTGGGATAAATGCAGAGACCAAATTTCCCTCACGGGATCAAAAGAGTATATATACTTATACTTTAAAGCCACCTGAGGTGTATGTTACAAGAGGTGGGGTGGTTACATATCCGGTATGATAATGCATTAGGTCAGAAAGTTCAAATAGTCCAGTGTAGGAGATGGAATTGTCCAGGGGGATTAGGAGTTGTCATAGGGCAAGTAGTGGGTCGCTAGGCTGTACGGGCCAGGAGTCCGGGCAGGGGGACAGCAATAGGCGATGATAGGGCAGTCATAGGGATGGGACTTCAGGTGAGATGAGGGCCAAACACACGGATGGCTGGTGACTGGTGATGGTATACCTCCCAAGTGAGGTAAGGGGGGAAGAAATAGAGATGTAGAGTGGGTTAGTATTACTATAAATCAAAATGGTTAATATCATTAGTATATCAATGGTACTATGTTGTGATACCATAGTGAGAATAGGCAAGAGAGGGAGAGTTGAGAGAGAGAGAAGGGGAGAGAGGAGAGAGAGGGGTTGTACGGCGTGACACATGAAAAGTTCTTGACAGCACTATGCTATAGCAGCATAACTAAGGCATGGTGAGGGTTAGTCGACACCAGCGCAGGTATGGTCAGTGACCACCATCGCACGCATGACTGGGGTGCCAGTTACACGAGGACACAGCAGGGTGGTCCATTCCAAAAAACCCAGAGGTGGGTGAAGTTCCACACTGCACCATACCTAACTATGGGAAGCACTAAAGAGGTATGTTTTAAGTCTAGACTTAAAAATAGGGAGGCTGTCTGCTAATCGGATTGAGGGAGGGAGATTATTCCAGAGGAGGGGTGCATGGTAGCAGAAAGCTCTGCCTCCTACTGTAGTTTTTGAAATTCTTGGGATTACAAGAAGTCCAGTATTCTGTGATCATAGCGGTCTAGGTGGGTTATATAAGGACATCTGCAGTATATCTAGTATACAGTATACCCACAGGATATAGTATCTATAGTATATATACCATATTTCTACAGTATATCTACAGTAAATACATATTATCTACAGTATAGTATATGTACAGTATATAGTATACAGTGCCCTCCAGAATTATTGGCACCTCTGCTAAAGTTGACTAGCCTAGAAATCTAGCCGCACCCTAGCGGCAGCTAATCTAGCAACTCTCCATTGGCTTGCCAGCTGGAAAAATTCAACTTCGATAGGGCCAATCACATCGTGTATAGAGACGTTAGGCTTAACATGATTGATGGCAAAGTTGCAACAGTTAGGCTTGAATTCCCTGCTAGATGTGTTACCCAGATGTGTTACCCAGATTCAGACATATTGTTGAATAACACATTGTTAACTTGTAGTATATGTAGTGTTGAGTTAGTGTGTGTTCCACAGTAAATCTCATCAGTAGCTGTGTGTACGTTTGTGTGTGTGTGTGTGTGTGTGTGTGTGTGTGTGTGTGTGCAGGGGAAAGGCAATCAGAAGACATTCTGGCTGAAGAGTAAGAAGGGTTTTGTGTTCCCCCCTAAAGACAGTCCTGGAACCACCAGCCACAAAGCTACCCCGGAGGTACACACACACACACACACACACACACAGGGTGCGATTTGTGTAAAAACCAGAGGGGGGGATGATTTTGATTACGTTTGTAAACGCCCCCCACCCAAAAAAAATAAATAAAAAAAATGAACAAACGAACGATTCATAGCCTAGTAATGTCATGGCTAATAATAGCCTATATTATTTTTGCCACCTTTGTAACATTTTAGTTTTAGTTTACCGTGGTGTATGACTTTAAACAGCGAGTGTGCTTGGTATGATGATCAGCTCCTCTAATGCAGGGTAGGACTACGTTTTGACAAGCATACAAATTCACCTTGTTCTTGCCCCATCTGAAATGACTCCTCTACTTTTGCTGCCTCCATCCTTTCTGTATTTCTTGTGTAAAAAAACGTTGTATATGATGGCACTGAATTCTTAAGTTAGTGAATTGGCTAACAGTGTTAGTTGGTAACCAAATAGCCTACACATTCGCTACACGCCATGAGGCTACGTGCATTCTCTCTCCTGCTGATTTGCGTTCAGTAGCCAAAGTCGTAATATTGCAAAAGTTGAAAAATAAATGTGTTTATTGTAGCCTACAGAAAATAAATAGCCTATCATACTGTCAGTTAATTGCCTACAGTGCAGTGAAAGAGTTTGGAGAGTAAAGTTATAGGGCAACTTGAAGTTTTATGAAAATAATTTACGAACCAGAACATAAAGACCATGACGCTTCTATTTCTTGCAGCTGTTAAAATACCCGCTAGATAGTTTAAATACCCACCAACATTCGTTTTTGCAGTAGCCTACAGATTATTTCTAAAAGTTATTTGTCTACTAGGCCTAGCCTACTGGCTGATTTATCAAACGAGTGCTTTCTCGCTCGTCCTCCGCAAACTACAGGTGTTTCAGTAGTGTTTTGAATAAGCGATGCCAAGCAATTTCTGTAACACTTTTTGTGACATTCAGCAAATATCTCCTCATTTAATGTAAGTTCCTTTGGACAATAGGCCTACGTTCTACTCTACGTCCAGTTGTCCTCCATCTCAGTGCATCAGTTTTCTAATTTTGAAGGTTGTAAAACATTATTATGCTTCACTGAATCCTTCTCATTTTCTTTCATTTGTCCAGCTAACTTTTCCATTGAAACTAGCCATTTATGACACACTCGACATTCTGAAATGTCCTGCACGATCAAGGCCAAATTAAGTTATCACGCAGCCACTGTGTCAGCAGCATCAGTGCTGACGGTGACGGTGCGTTTCTGATGTCAGATTATTATGTAGGCTAGCCTACTAGACTGTTCTCACGTTGCAGCGCTTTACTTATATGAAGTAGCATTAATCAATATCAGGGGCAGAGGGGGATAAATGTTGTCCCCACCGGGGATAAAAATAATTTAGCAGAGGTAGGGATAGGAAAACCAGAGGGGGGGAAATCCTCACCATCCCCCCCTACAAATCGCATCCTGCACACACACACACACACACACTGTCTCTCATACACACATTTAAAGGCACCCCTGATAAGTTGACTAAAAACACGTATAAAAATAATCTATTGCCAAAAGATTATATTTTATCTTATTACATGGATCTTCACAAGGCAAGTAGAACGCTCCATTGACTTGAATGGGATTTCCCAAAGTTCTAGCGGTCATTATTTCTGAGGAAAGGACCTCTGAAAAAAATAATGACCGCTGTCAATGGCAATGGAGTTTGTGCTTCTAATAGACCGGTTTCAGGTCCCTAACAACCGTCGTTAAGGACAAGCAAACCCAGAGCCGTATAGCAATACATTGAGAGAAAGACGCAAGGAGCTTGAAAATTGTTAACTTTTGGCAGAGAAAAGCAGACGGAAATTCCCCTGTGTGGTACAGGAGACATTTCATTTTTTTGTGATGTGTCCGTTCAAAGCTAAAAATGTTTAAAACGCCAATAAAGTAGGCAGGCCTAGGTGCTAGACATTTGGATACGAAGCATGCATTATGAAGCTTCGAAGTTAGGCCACAAATGTTATCTTCATGCTCAAGAGGAAAAACTCGTCATGTAGGCTAAATAGCATAGGGTAGTGACGTTAACAAAGTGTTTTTTTTTTATCATATTCCTCAGCATATCATTTTAATGAGAGACTTATGATCCATGAGAACAGAGGCTAACGTTAGCCTACATTTCACGCAAATGACAATATGCAGGGTAGCCTAAAGTTGACACTCCATTTGAGTTGTTTGTTTTAAGAAAGAAGACATGGGCTTGCAAGTAACGTTATTGCATAGGCCTCCTAAAAGGTAGCCTAGCTTATAGCTAATCCGTTATAGGCTCCTGTCCTGTCAAGTTAACATCCAGCACAATGCACTTTGTGCATTGTAACGTTATTTCAGTCAATCGTTCAATGTGTGGACAGCATAGGCTACTTTATCAACGTAATTATCCTCTGACCTCAGGGGGAAATGATTGTCCACCCCTGTCATTATTTACCCTTTAAGTAGGTAATGTTCTCACTAAATCTAAACTAATTGTTTCTGCAGTCGAAGTCCTAACGTTAACATTAGCTTAAGCCTAACCTAACTTTACAGTGACTGGCCACATGCCTACATTCCGTAAAATCTGTTGCTTCCGCTTCCGGTAAATCCGCTACACCTCTAGATGAAAACAGTCCAGACTCGGCTACACCGAATATACTTTTATTCTTCATCTTATATCAAGTTCAGCCAGCTTGCTTTCTATGCGCTGTCCGTGTAAACCATATCAAGTTCAGCCAGCTTGTTTTCTATGCGCTGTCAGTGTAGACCATAGATCATTATTGGGAAAAAAAGTCCCTTCAGGGCGGAACAAGACCCCTCCTCTGCGCGTCGAGGGTCCAGTTCGCCCTGTCGGAACTTATTTTCCCAATAATGATCGGTGTTCTATACATTATCCCTTACTTGTTTACTCAACTTTACCAGGGGTGCCTATAAATGTGGGGGGCACTGTCACTGTTTCTGCATTAATTATTGATTATTGATTGATGAGTTACAGAGGATATTAAATGGATACGTGTGACACCAAAGGCACTGCACTGAAAAGAGAGTTCATACACTCTGTGTATTGTGTGTGTGTGTGCGTGTGCGTGTGTGTGTGTGTGTCTTTGTGTATGTGTGTGTGTCTTTGTGTGGGTTTTTGTGTGTGTGTGTGTGTGTGTCTTTGTGTGTGTGTCAGGATAAAATGCCACTGAAGGAGCACAAAGACAGAGTGAGGACTCAGCGCACCGTGGGAATGGCGGCTGACATGACGCTCGCCGTACCAAACGTTGAAATACCATAGCAACAAGATCTACCATAGACATTACAGGTCTCTGGTATCTGTAATCTGGTACTGGACTCTACTGCCCTCTGCTGGATGCCACACATATGATGGTGCTGAATGAGTGTGATGCTTCACTCCCCAGTCAGGGTTCAACACAAGCAATGGTAAAGGGCATGCAAAGAGTATGTTGGGCGTTTCTTGGTGTTTTATGCCCCTAACGTTGTCTTCAAGGCAGCGCTGCCTGGAAGGCACTAGGGTTAGGCCTGGGTTAAGGTTAGGATTAAGGTTAGGGTTGGGGTTAGGATTAGGTGCCTTTAAGTCAGCGGTGGCAGCGCTGCCTGGAAGACGACGTTGGGGGCATAAAACACCATCGAGCGATGTTGGGCAAGTTGATTGGCCAGCTCTCATTTTTTATACCAGTTCAATGTTCTATCATCTGGGGATTAAGCACGTTGAATCAGTTGTTTGGACAAACTTTACAATGTATACACGAGTGTGAGTGTGTGTGTGTGTGTGCTTGTGTGTGTTTGTGTGTGTCAGATATAAGGGGCAGCAGAGTGAGTCATGTTGGACAATGTTTATTATAATGGCAAAAACACAAATTCATTTGCAATCCAATAAAACAAATGAAACATACTCCTCAGCTAATCATTTGGACATTCTTCTGCTCTCTGATATACACTATCTGTGGTGAGAGTCCTGACCCAGGAACACACAGACACACACACACACACACACACACACACACACACACTGCGCTGTGATCTTCTGGTCTCTAGAGAACGGAGGGGAGGATTTACATGGCATGAGCTAGAGGAGTGTGTGCTTCTTCCCCTGAGAGATGGATGTGTGTGTGTGTGTGCATGTGTGGGTGTGTTTGTTTATGTGTGTGTGTGTGTGTGTCTGTATGTGTGTGAGTGTGTGTGTGTGTGTGTCTGTACGTTTGTGTGTGTGTGTGTGCACACCATAGAGAGACCAAAGCCTTGTGTGGACTTTCAGGAATGTTGAGCTTCACAGTAGTCTTGGCAGGTTGTTGAAGTTCCCTAGTATACTCACAAAGGCGATACACATAGCGCACAGATACACACCTGCCAGAGAGAAGACAGGAGTCACGTCAGGGCCAGAACACACACACACACACACACTGGGAACA
>NC_063205.1:2797443-2799943 GCF_017589495.1 Alosa alosa
GTGTATATAGGTGTGTGTGTGTGTGTGTATGGGTGCGTATGTGTGTGTGTGTGTGTGTGTATGTGTGTGTGTGTGTGTAAGCGCTTTCAGATAACCTCCGGAGTATATGCGGAGGTTTGTCAAACGGAGGTCCTACCCTCGGATGATTCAGATATGATGCTAACCTGCGGACCTTATACTGACCTTTATAATGGACCTATGTGTGTGAACGACATACACGCACATTACAGAATCTCCGTGTGGTTGTCGAGTGAGGGGTGGGGGCTTGTAGAGTTCACAAGAGGCGACATATGACGCAGAATATATGCGGCCACTGCCTGTCACAGCTGCTGTTTGTTAACAAAGTGTATGCATTATGTAGGCTAAAAAAGAAAAATCTATTGTGCGTAGGCTAAAACTTGAAGTAGTCACGTAAGTGCGCACTTGAAATTGACCTACAGTATTTGTATGTGTGCTTCGAATAAACACATTTATCTGTTTTCAACGTTATGTAGCAGAATAACCCCAAATCTGGTTTGCGTTGGAGAGAGAGAGCATGCACAAACTTTATGGTACCAGCCAATTCAGTAGGCTAACTCAAGACTTCAAGGCCATCATATAGGCTACAACGTTTTTAAGAAACAAACAAAATACTAACATAACATTGAAGTGGTTCATTTTTTCATGGTTTATTTTTTTCCAAAAGCATCCCCTCCCCATGTGTCTATTGCATTTTACGTAGGAGTTTGGAACAAAGTTGGGTTTTCTTCGCTTTCATTTTCTAGGCATATTTATGCTCAACAAATATCAGCAGGAGGTCATGAGAAGGCTATCAATGAACAGAAAACCGAATCGCGTTGGCTAACAATTTATTAAATACTCCTGTTATTGTCGCCAACGACGCCGCTGTAGGCTAATGCCTTTTTCAGTGCCTTCTGCTTATGATGATTCAGTCTTCAGAATTAGTTTGATCTGCCATGCAGTTGTAGGCTACAACGGTCTCTTTGCTGTTCCCTTTAATGTGTTCTATCACAACACTGTCTGCCCTCATGGACAGTAGCCCCTGATGTCTGCATCTTTCCAGGTCGGAGATTTTCTGGACAGCATTATGCCACTCCATCATAACACTGGCATTTAAGCCAGATCTAACCACATGGACGCATCTAAAGAAACGCCACCAACACGCCACTCACTAGGTGTGAATTTTAACCGCATGTTCTACGCTTCGCTCAGACACAGCACATTTACATAATGTCCAGAGGAAATACTAGGGGAGAGTAGAACAACGGGCCAAATTCGACTTCCATATGACCGGGTTATGTCGCTCAGGATATACGGCCCCACCGCTTAACATCCGTAGAACCTCCGGCTACCTACATGATGTCCGAAAGCGCTTTGTGTGTGTGTGTGTGTGCATGTCAGAGGAGAGGTGAAGCTCACACCTGTTGCTCAGCCCCTTGGCCTCGATGCCTATGAAGACCTCAGAGCCGATTTCTGACGTGTCGATCACATAGGGAGCGTCTTTGGCATACAGGAACTTGGAGTTCTAAGGGGCACAGTGAATCACACTTTACACTTTATAGAGCAGTGAATCATACTTAAACAGCTTGTTCATATTGTTTGGAATGAATGCAAATCAGTTGAGACACACACACACAAGCTCATGAGGCCTTGTGTGAATCGACCGAAATCTACTGCAACTTAATGTTAATGAGAATTAATAGGATTTAAAGCAATCCAATGCAGTATGAGGTTGTTTTTTTAAAGCAATCTGTCGTAAATACTACTCTATTTTTTTATTTTACACAATTTTATACCACTCTTACGCTATACTCATCCCACAAGGTCATATTACACAATGTTAATTTACCATCTGACTCTGAAGGTGTTACAATTAAGGTAAAACCATAGGATGCCGTTTAAATTGGCGTGAGTTTGGTTCTACCCACTGTGAAAACGTTCATAGGATGCCCTTTAAAACGCCAGAATTTCCACCACTGTGAAAACATTCATAGATGCCCTTTTTAAAACGCCAGAATTCGGTCTACCCACTGTGAAAACATTCATAGGATGCCCTTTAAAACGCTGTGAATTCGGTCTACCCACTGTGAAAACTACATTCATAGGAAGCCCTTTAACCCTTAGAACCCTAAGCTGTTTTTAGGGCATTTTTACTACCTTATTCATAAGGATTTATTCTGGTCATTGTAAGTGCCATACACATATTATATATTGTTTTTTTTAGCAGAGTCTAGGTATCCAGATCTAATACATTTCATGTATTAGTACTAGCATTGATTTTATTTAGATTTTAAAGAATTAAAATAAAAAGCGACACCCTTATATTTTGACTTCTTATGTATCTCACCACAGCAAAGCTCATAGCTCTATGTTTCATGTGTGTAGGGCAGATCGTTCAAATCTGGCAATATAATTCGCTATGTTGGATGGATAATTTGGGCCGAGCAATTTAATTTAGTGATGAAAACGACCTTCTGCGCTCCATATCTGTGACACGAAC
>NC_063205.1:2804943-2824943 GCF_017589495.1 Alosa alosa
TCACACACACACACCTCTGATGGAGCCTGCTCACACACACACACACACACACACACCCTCTGATGGAGCCTGCTCACACACACACACACACACACACACACACACACACACACACACACACACACACACACACCTCAGATGGAGCCTGCTCAAACACACACACACACACACACCCCTCTGATGGAGCCTGTGGTGGCGAGACCAGTGCTGGACTCTGGACAAAAAGCCCTCTGTGAATGGCAGCTGTCCTCAGGGATGGACATTATTCCCGAATCCTGACTTCATCCAACCCCCCCACACACACACACACACACACACATACACTCTTCATCCAACCCCTCCAAAACAAACACACACACACACACACATACACTCTTCATCCAACCCCCCCAAAAACACACACACATACACTCTTCATCCCCCCCAAAACACACACACACACACACACACACACACACTCTTCATCCAACCCCCAAAACAGACACTCACACACACACACACACACACACTCTTCATCCAACCCCCAAAACACACACACACACACACTCTTCATCCAACCCCCAAAACACACACACACACACTCTTCATCCAATCCACCCAAAACACACACACACACACACATACACACACACTCTTCATTCCAACCCCCAAAACACACACACACACACTCTTCATCCAACCCCCCAAACACACACACACACACACAAATACACACACTTCATCCAACCCCCCCAAAACACACACACACACTTCATCCACCCCCCCCAAAACACACACATACACACACTCTTCATCCAACCCCCAAAACACACACACACACACTCTTCATCCAAGCCCCCCAAAACACACACGCACACACACATACACACACTCTTCTTTAGCAGTCTGCCTTTATGAATGGTTAACTGTATGTGTGTGTTTTGGGCCGATCTGTCTGGATGTGGAGCTCTAGGCAATGTGTGTATGTGTGTGTGTGGCTGATGTGTCTGAGAATGCAGCTCTGGGAACTGTGTGTGTGTGTGTGAGTGTACATGTATGTGTATGTATGTGTGTGCGTATGTGTGTGGCTGATGTGTCCGAGAATGCATCTCTGGGAACTGTGTGTGAGTGTCTGTGTGTATCTGAATGTGTATGTGTGTGAGTGTACTGTATATGTATGTGTGCTTATCTGTATGTGAGTGTGTGTGTGTATATGTTTGTATGCGTGTGTGAGTGTATGTGCGTATGTGTATGTGTGTGTGTGTTTGTATGTATATGTGAGTGTATGTGTGGCTGTCTGAGAGTGCAGCTCTTAAAAGGCACCTCTTTATGGTGATAAAATCCATGAGAACCTTGCTGTCCTCTCCCAGACACACACACACACACACACATAAACACATATACAAACAACATCTACAACAGAGAAACAGAGAGAGAAAGAGACACTCAGTGCAGTTACATGCAAACAAACAATCAGATTTCACTCCAATTCAATTATTTACTCCAATTAAAAATGTCATGTTAACTGAGTTCTCTGACTGAACTCTAATTTGATCCAATTTAATTCCGATCTGAATACAATAGTCATGTAAGCAAATACTCAGTCGGAGTTTAGAACATTCTTTGGAGTCTTACATTGTTGTGCAATGTTGTTAGAATGTTCAAAACTCCTCTGCTGAAGGGTTCTGGGAATCGGAGTTTTATTTATTCTGATAATACTCCTATTGGTACCACGGTGACAGAGGAGAGAGATAGAGAGAGAGAGGAGAGAGTTAGAGAGAAGAGACAGAAAGAGAGAGAGAGACACAGAGGAGAGAGAGATAGAGAGAGAGAGGAGAGAGTTAGAGAGAAGAGACAGAGAAAAAGACACAGAGGGGAGAGACAGAGAGACACACACACAGAGAGGAAGAAAGGGAGAGAAGGATAAGATGAGGAGGGAGGAGGGAGGAGGAGGGAGGGAGGGAGGAAGGAGGAGAGGAGGGGGGAGGGAGGAGGAGGAGGAGGAGGAGGAGGAGGAAGAGGAGGGAGGAGGAAGAGAGGAGGAGAGGAAGGAGGAGGAGGAGGAGAGCACTTGTACTTTTCTCAGGGGTTGTGTTTCAGCTGGTGGGAGCACAGGACATTGTGCCGCCACGGTGATTGTGCACCGGGCTTAAACTGACGCCTGTGTCCCAGTCTGGCCTCAGCAGCTGCTGGCCTGTGTGTGCGTGCGTGCTTGCGTGCGTGCGTGCGTGTGCGTGTGTGGTTGAGAGAGCCGCACAGGGTCAACGAGTTCCTGCTCGCTTAAATGGCTCGCTGCGAGGAGAGATAAAAAGGTGTGTGTAATTAGGGTTGTTCTGGACACACACACACACACACGTCAGTGGTGTGTGCCGATCTGCCCGTCATTAACCTGACCAGTCGGTTTCTACCGTCCACATCATTAACCTGACCACATAATGCACTCGGTTTCTACCGTCCACATCTTATCAGTCAGAAGAAAGAAGAATGACAAAATCCACGCCAAACAACGGAAACACGCGCACACACACACAGAAGAATGACAAAATCCATGCCAAACAACAGAAACACGCGCACACACACACACACACGTACACACACGCACGCACAGAAGAAAGAACGACAAAATCCACGTCAAACAATGGAAACATGCCTGAACAAACACGAAGACGAAGATTTATTGCAGAAACTCATAACAATGGCGGCCAGCTGTCCCATGAGCCTTCACTCAGCGGGTCACTTGCAGCCGGAACCTGCAATGCCAGAGTATCTGACCAATACCCACCAGGCAGCAGCTCTGATTAGCAGCCTCGGCATTTAAATGTGCAAAGGTGGACATGGAGATAAGGGGCTCGGGGACGGCATCACTCATCTGACATGAGTGTGTGTGTGTGTGTAACTGAAGCCCTCAGAGAGTCCAGAGATGCGTTTAAATGGGTCAGGGGAGATAGCTGGACATTCACACACTGCGCTTAAGACACGGGGTAGGGGCAGGAGGGGCAGGGGCAGGAGGGGCAGGCCACCTGTTCAGCACGCAGCAGCGCACCTCTCTGCCCTCCTGCCCTGCGAGGGGGCTATTGCTGACTAAACAATCAGGAGCGCCTCAAATGGGGCAATTACACGAGGCGGGGGCCAGAGGGGCCAGGTAAGGCAGTCGAGGCGATCCGATGGGGCCCGGACAGTGCTTCTGATGAGTGCATTCGGACACTGAAACGGGCACTTAGGCATCCATTAGCATCCGAAAGGACCCAGCCGCTGAGAAACAGTGGCCAGGGAGGGGCAGGAATGCCGAGGAGATACGTATCGGACAGGGATACGATCGGACAACGCCACGGGAGCAGAGCCCGGCCACGCATCGGGTTTCCCACAATCTGATCAGGTCGCCTCTCTTTAGATAGCCTGCAGATTCCATCTGGTTACGTAACACCACACAGACTGCAGGGGCGAAGTGTGTGTGTGTGTGTGTAGTGGATGAATAGCCTTATATGTGTGTGTGCAAATTACTGTGGGTGTTCTAGTGTCTGTGTGTTTGTTTGTAGAGGAACAAACTGTGTGTGTTGTAAAGTCTGTGTGTGTGTGTGTGTGTGTGTTGCTGTAGGACAGCCTCTGTGCTTGTTCCAGTTTGTGTGTGTGTGTCTCAGAGTGTGCGTGACTGAGTCTCCTAAAGATATCGCAGTGGGCCCGCTGGTTGGAAATCAGCTCCACTACACGCCACACACACACACACACACACACACACACACACACACACAGAGAATAAGGTCATCTCTGCTCGTCATCTTCAGTTGCCTCATCCTGATGCTTCTCACGACGGATAACACACTCTTACTGGAAGCTACCACACACGGGTGGGCAATATATATCGTCTGCGATAATATATCGGATTGATTGTTGTTTTAACGATGTGCAAATTTAAATTATCGAGTATTTAAATTAGGCCTACTTATGGGGAAAACACACTCGAAAACACACATTGAAACCCCATACATTCACTAAATCCAGGAGGTGTAGCCTATGCAGAGAAACCCCTGGCTGCAGCAAGTGCAGCAAGTGTCACATGATCACTACTAGTGGGTCCACATTGTCACACACACGCCTAATGTTTATTTTGTGCAGCGAGAGTTAGGCTACTTGGGTGCAGTTTTGCTACTTGGGGTTTTTTGTGCTACTTGGGATTTTGCTACTTGGGATTTTCTGTTCAAGTAGCATTGATGAGTCACATTTTTTCCTATATGGTATTATATGGAGAGAAAACATTAGCCTTTGAGTATTTCAATAGTCAGTTGTAAACAAAGAACTCTTCTCACGTAGGCCTAACCTAACCTTTTTGTAAATGGACTGAAGTTCGCTCTAATATCGATTATGCTACCCGTTAGCATCTCTATGGGATTTCTCATATACATTAGCCATAAGCTAACACATTTTTTTCTATTCTGTAACTTGGAATGTTAGCCTACATGACTTCTCTTAAACAAAACCTCGAAGGAAATGACTGAGATGTACTCTGTTGGTCTGCTTAGTTTTACAGTAAATCCTAAGTAAAGGTTTTTGAAGGGAACTTCAGCTTCAGACTTTCTCTTGGGAAACTGTTAGGGGTATTCATCTTCTCTAATGTAGCTGGCTAGACCATGTCATTGCCACACACACAAGTGGGGGCAGAATTGGAAATGTGTCATAGAGTGACATTGCAATGGTTGATTTGGTTGAAAAGTCACAGGTTAGGTTATTTGTTATTATTGTATTGATGCTATTCATAAATAATGAGCTGTAAAGTAACTCAAACTTTTACAAATTTCTTTTAAAGGATATCGACTAATTATCGTTATCGTCAAAATCACAAAAATATCGAGATATTATTTTTTTTGTCCATATCGAACACACCGAACACACACACACACACACACACTCCTCTCCTCAGAAACAGCTCCAGGAGAACACACACACACACACACACACACCTCCTCTCCTCAGAAACAGCTCCAGGAGAACACACACACACACACACACACTCCTCTCCTCAGAAACAGCTCCAGGAGAACACACACACACACACACACACACACTCCTCTCCTCAGAAACAGCTCCAGGAGAACACACACACTCATCCTCTCCTCAGAAACAGCTCCAGGATCCTGTCCTGCTCTGTCCTACACTCTCTTCCTCTCGACACTACAGGATTGTGCCCCCCCCCCATACAACTACAACTCAGGCTACGACACACTAGTGCTATACACAGGCATCTCTGTCTCTCTCACACACACACACACACACACACCAAGCTGGAGATGTTGCACCATCTAGTAGCGCTATGCAGGGCTATGCAGTAACATCAGGAGCCATTGTATTGCTGGAGTCTAGCAGACTCGGTGGAGTGTGAGGTCACCTGCAGCCTGCTGATGCTTGAGGAGCCCAATAGTGCGCTAGCCGCACACCTGTGTCCTCCGCCATCACCTCACAGGTGACCTCTGTGTGGGGCTAGCAGCTGATGCGTGAGGAGCCCAATAGTGCGCTAGCCGCACGGTCATCTGCGGTCACCTGTGTCCTCCTCCATCACCTCACTGAGTCTACTACAACCACATTGAGAACACATTCTGTACCACCACAGGAGCAGATGCTACACTTCCTGTGGGGAATTCTGGGAAATGTAGTAAAAATCTCTTAAGGCTCAGCCCATTAGAGATGCCTGCAAAAACTCACATACTGACAAATAGTCACACACTCAGTCATGTTCCTTCACCATAGCAACAGGAAGGGATTCTAGACTGTGGAACGGAACTTCTGCCCAATCAGCAGCAAGCATGTGCCAACTAGCAGAAGGGAGGAGCTACAATCTGATTGGTCAGAGAGAAGTACAACTACTTCTCATCTACTGATCTTTTTCATGTAGAAAAACTGGCTTAAGACCTCCACTATTTCATTCTCTGCTGTAGCTCAAGCTACAGGACTGAATCCTCCACTATTTCATCCTCTGCTGTAGCTCAAGCTACAGGACTGAATCCTCCACTATTTCATCCTCTGCTGTAGCTCAAGCTACAGGACTGAATCCTCCACTATTTCATCCTCTGCTGTAGTTCAAGCTACAGGACTGAATCCTCCACTATTTCATCCTCAAGCTACAGGACTGAATATCACACTCAAACTCTGCATCCTCCATCCATAAGACACACGAGAGGTTCGCTCTGTTCTGCCTATCTGTATAATTCCAAAGAGTTAGTGCCAGTTAGTAGGACACACCTCACACACACACACGCTGATTTCTTCTGTGATTTCACGCGTTTCTTTTTGATCTCTCCGTCCATGACGCGGACCGGGGTGGGGTGGAGCCGGAGGTGGAGCACCGGCTGGTCGGCGTTGATGCCCACCGGTTGCGTTGCCTGAGCACCGGCACAGTCGCGTTGCCATGGCGCTGAGATGCCCACTGAGCAGTCACAGTCGCGTTGCCATGGCGCTGAGATGCCCACAGAGCACCGGCACAGTCGCGTTGCCATGGCGAGAGCCTGTCCCTGGCCACAGACGTGCGAGACGAGGAAACTGGACCCTGCCATGCTCCGCTGTCCGTCAGCCATACGCTTAGGCCACACACGCACACACACACGAGGCCTGATCAAGTGCTGTGAGATTTAAAAGAGGCTGCGCAGTGAGAACCTCTGTGTGTGTGTGTGTGTGTGTGCGCAAGCGTAGTCAGAGAGCACATCTTTGTTTTACAGGCTCAATAGACGTATCTCCGGTGTGTGTGTGTGTGTGTGTTTGTGTGTGTGTGGTCTCAGAACGTCGGGGGAGTTGTTTGTTACCCGTCATGGGAACAGTCTCCAAAACATTGTCATTGAAATAAGTTTAGCTCTCTACAGTGGGATGCTGCTGGCTCCAGCTGGCTTTATGAGTGAGAAATCAGAGCCTCTACTCCCCAGACACACGCGCACAATAACACCAAACAGCTCACCATGAAGGCAGTCAGCCTTTACCAACTACAACAGACACCCGCAGTACCCTTCATGTCCACACAGGTGCACTGAGGAGCCCTGCAGCTGCACGCTGGCTGTGGGAGTAGCGGAGAGGACCAAGACTAATGTAGCATCAACAAGAACAGTTAGCAATCCATCTAACAGTCCTGGTCAACAACCATTACCGATTCAGAACCGTTAGCAATCGATCTAACAGTCCTGGTCAACAACCATTACCGATCCAGAACCATTATCAATCCGACTGTCTAGGTCAAAAACCATTAGTGATCTGAGAGTCCTCTTCATCATGGCACACACACACACCTCATGACTCAGCTTTGTTTGCCAACACACCAACATGCTGATCACAATCTAAAACACTTCCACACACTTTTTTACAATTCACATTCCTTCACACCAACCAGCAAACCCCTACACCCTAACACACACACACACACACACACACCTTTACTCAGATTAACACACACACACACACACACAACCCTCCCCTACTCAGACTAACACACACACACCCCTCCCTACTCAGACTAACACACACACACCTTTACTCAGACTAACACACACACACACACACCCTCCCTACTCAGACTAACACACACACCCCTCCCTACTCAGACTAACACACACACACCTTTACTCAGACTAACACACACACAACCCTCCCTACTCAGACTAACACGGTCACACACGCCTTTACTCAGACTAACACACAGTCACACACCCCTCCCTACTCAGACTAACACACACACACACACACACACACACACACACACACACACCCTCCCTACTCAGACTAACAGTCACACACCTCCCTGCTCAGACTAACACTAACACACACACACACACACACCTCCCTCAGACTAACACACACACACACCCTCCCAGCTGAAACAGGAGCTACCACAGCAATCTTAAGTGCTTTGTTTTTAGACAGATTCTTTTCTGCCATCCAAAACTAATTCACAGGAGGCCCACACCATACCACTAGCCTAGCCCAGAGCTGAGCCTTAAGCTTTAGCATAGCCCACACTTGAGCACTAGCCTAGCCCAGAGCTGAGCATTAGCCTAACCAACAGCGGACCACTAGCTCAGCCCCGAGCTCAGCATTAGCCTAGCCAACAGCGGACCACTAGCTTAGCCCCGAGCTCAGCATTAGCCTAGCCAAAAGCGGACCACTAGCTTAGCCCCGAGCTCAGTATTAGGCTAGCCAACAGCGGACCACTAGCTCAGCCCTGAGCTCAGCATTAGGCTAGCCAACAGCGGACCACTAGCTTAGCTCAAAGCTCAGCATTAGCCTAGCCAGCAGCAGACCACTACCTTAGCTCAAAGCTCAGCATTAGCCTAGGCAACAGCGGACCACTACCTTAGCTCAAAGCTCAGCATTAGCCTAGGCAACAGCAGACCACTAGGTTAGCCCAGATCTGAACATTAGCCTAGCCAACAGCGGACCGCTAACTTAGCCCAGAGCTGAGCCTCTGGCTTTAGCATAGCCCAGAGTTAAGCTTAGCCTAGCTCAAATCTGAGTGTTAACCTAACACATGGTTGAGTGTGTATTTACCTCACAGGTGAGTATCCCAAATATGTTAAACTAACACAGTTCAGTGTGAGTATAACAAACAGTTGACTGTTGACCTAACACACAGGTGAGTATTAACCTAACTCGGTGTTCAGTGTGTCTAACGCTCTGCAGAAGGAGGAGGTCTTGCACCTGGTGACTGTTCACACAGAAAACGGATTTATTCTCTCTCCTTCTGCCAACACTTCCTGATCCCATGACCACGCATGTGACATGTGATGCCTCTCTGACAGGCTTTCAGGAAAAAAAACATTAATGAAAATGAAATAACAAAAACATCAACCAACAAACAAACAAACAAACAAACAAACAAACAAAAACACACAAACAATTAAAGAGTCATCTCTAAGAGATTCATAACGGAAGTGAAAACATACAGTTGGAGACAGACTACCTGTGAACTGCAGCACTGAAACCATCATGTGACCCATGAAAACACCAGTAAACAAAATCAACAAAAATAACATCTCACCACCCTCTCTACCAAATAAACGTTTAAGGAAAAAAGTTAATTATTATACATTCATTCATACATACATACATACATACAATATACATGACCAGTTCAAACTATTTTCAAGTTTAGAGTTGAAAGTTAAAATGCCCATGACTACATAGGGGGAACTATTTCCGACGGCACCCAGTGATTGGGCTGCGGTTCTGCTGGGCGATCTGAGTTAAGTGAAGGACATTCTTACGCTGGACCTAACGTTATAAGTACCGCTAAACTCATAATGGGGGGTGGGGGGTCGTACATTCCACCCTTCGACCGGAAATTAACTCATTTAATGCCAATGGATTTTCACTGGCAAACTGAAAGGCTATGATTGTGTGTGTGTGTGTGTGTGTGTGTGTGTGCACAAAGAAGGCACGTCCAGGTTAACTTCTTCACAGTAGCCTCTCGTCCAGAAAGAGAAAGCAGTTCAAGCCCTTTAACAGGTGGTGGTAGAAGTCCAGGTCCAAGTGTGCGTTCATGTGTGTGTGTGTGTGTTTAATTCTCCATATATATGTGCATGTACAGTACGAAAACGGTTTCTACAATGTGTGTGTGTGTGTGTGTGTGTGTGTGTGTGTGTGTGTGTGTGTGTGTGTGTGTTTATGCGTGTTCTGCCTCTCTATGTGCAACTCTACAGCAGACTGAAGCCCTGGATGTAGTGCAGCAGTTGGTGGTTTGCCTGTGCCTGTGTGTGTGTGTGTGTGTGTGTGTGTGTGTCTACAGCAGACTGAAACCCTGGATGTAGTGCAGCAGTTTGTTGCGGTTCTCCTGTGGCAGGAAGGTGCTGCTCAGCTCCAGATACACCACCTTATTCTCCCACCTCTCCTTCAACACCTGCACACATCCACGCATGCACGCACGCACGCACACACGCACGCGCACACACACACACACACGCACACACACACACACACACACGACGCACGCAAAGGAAAGGAATAACATTGGATGAATATTAATAAACCAAAACTAATTATTTGCACTTTTCTTTAGATCTCTGATTAGGTTCTAAGTTCTAGGTTCTTTAGATCTCTGATTAGGTTCTAAGTTCTAGGTTCCTCACTGTGACCTTCAGCCGTAACGGATTCTTACCCCAAGCTCTTTAAACGTCTTCACGGTGTTCTTCACCAGGTAGTGTGTCGCACTCTCCCCTGCAAAACACACACACACACACTCAGGGCCTAACCACTGTAGTACAGTCTGTGTGTACTGATCATAAATGTGACCCGCCATATGAAAACCAGCAGCAAGTCGGCCTCGACGAAATCGCGCAAAACACAATTTAAGCTTTTTTTTTTTTCAAATTAGTGATTTTTGTTTTTTTGCAGAATGTGCAAGTTGAAGTCATGAAGAAGCCACTCCATGTTTCAGATAACAGCTATGGTTGTATTAAAAGTGTACATTTTGTCGTTGAAATTGGGTATAGTTTTCGCAAAAAATCTGCCTCTCTCTTTGTGCTGGGGCGTGTTAGCTAATTTCCATACTGAACTGCAGTTGGTCATTGACGTGCTTTTGTTTTTTTTGGCCAATCAGCTGCACGTTACATGCGATACACATGGCTACTTAATATACAGCGACCCTGGTTCAAACTTTCTCCAGAGCTCATGTAAAAAATACGGAGTGATTCTATAGCTGCCGAAAGAGAGTGGCAGGACATGCGAATCATTGGCCATCTTGAGGCAAACAGACGTACAGTAGTTACTTCGGCGATGACTACATCCAGCAAAAAAGCATGAGGCGAAAAAGAAAGTCCCCGGACCCACGTATTTCATCGGAGGCAATGAAGTCTGCAGGAATACTTTTCAGTTTCTCATGGCGTAAGTAGTCCCTGTTACATTGCAATCCCTGCTACATTGCTTGCTAGCTAGCTACATTGTTATTAGCTAGCTCAGTACTGTCGTTTAAAGTGATATGCACATCGAAACTAAGCTGTAATGGGAGGTTTTTGGCTAGTAATGTGAGCATCTGCTATTAATTTGAATAATGCTTAATTGCATGAATGGACTGATGCTATCATAACACCCCCAATTATCACCACGTTTGTTCAGAAATTCTAAAACAACGATGTTTAACACTTCAAAATAACATTTGCTAAATGAACCTTACATTTTTCAGTAGCCATAGGTGTGTAGATTTGAACAAAATCTGGTTTGGTTCTTAATGGAAGCATTTACTGAAATATCTGAAATATTGTTTACCATGCTCGGAGTTATAGTGCTGGCCTGATGGGTCGCCTATTTACGCCATTTCAACGGCACATGAACGGTTAGACCGAGAATTCTCGTCATAAAATTAAAATTCCACTGGAGCTCCAAGCGGATGTGTACACACATCCTTACAACACTGTTTACAGCTCCTCGAGTCACGGTAAAATGTCATTTTTGGTACATAGTTAATTGAGATACACCTATGGTGTGGGTGCTTGCGTTTCTTTAGGAGTCCCCTGTCTTGGTTTGTATAGAAATGGATATTAAGTGACACATACACGCAAGACGGTGGAAATACGGGACCGGTGGAAATAGGGGGAGTTCCGATAATGATTTAGCACCTAGCCTACTGGAGGATAGTTTGTATGAATACATCCAGAGTAAGGTGCAAAGGGGCCTGTTAGCATTGCCTAAATTGAATGTGACGCTAATGGTTTAGCAACTAGTCTACTTGAGGACAGTAGGCTATTGCTACTGAATTGCTATTCAGGGCCTTTTGTAATAAAATAATTTCCATTTCAATAAAGTACCTTCTAATTCTGATTATTAAGTCCAGTGAAGTGCCTAATGAAAATAACACTACATCAATATAAACAACAATACAATTCTTTCTGCCCTGCAGGCTAACAGATTCAGGTGTCACAGTGACACCTGTAGTGGGAAGGGCTACAAATACCAGATGTCACAGTGTGTGTGTGTGTGTGTGTGTGTGTGTGTGTGTAGAGGAGGGCTTATCTCAATGAGATTCAAATGAGCACAATTGTCTTTCCTTTGACTCAGATGAGGTGACAATTTGCAAATCTATCAGGCCAGTTTTCTCAGTAAAAGGTTTGCAGAGGGGTATACTGTACATTCAAATGACCACAACTTATTCAAATATTATCAGATCTCCATGAGTGAGACATCATTGGATATCTTTGAAACTACACTTTCAGAATCTGTGAATAACTCAAAATGTCTCTGGGGAGACATGTGGCTGGTGGTTTTCATATGGCTGGTCACAAATGTCCTGGTGTGTGTGTGTGTGTGTATGTATTAGTGTGTGTGTGAGTGTGTGTGTGTGTGTGTATGAGTGTGTGTATGTGTGTGTGTGTATGAATGTGGGTGTTTGTGTGTGTATATGAGTGTGTGTGTGTGTGTGTGTGAATGTGTGAGTGTGTCTGTGTGTGAGTGTGTGTGTGTATGTGTATATGAGTGTGTGTATGTGTGTGTGTGTGTGTGTGTGTGTATGAATGTGTGTGTTTGTGTGTGTTTGTGTATATGTGTGTGTGTGTGCGTGTTTGTGTATGAATGTGTGTGTATATGTGTGTGTGTATGTGTGTGTGTGTGTGTTTGTGTATGAATGTGTGTGTGTGTGTGTGTATATGAGTGTATGAATGTGTGTGTGTGTGTGTGTGTGTGTGTATAGTGTGTATATGTGTGTGTGTGTGTGTGTGTGTGTGTGTGTGTATGTGTGTGTGTGCGTGTTTGTGTGTGTGTGTTTGTGTATGTATATGAGTGTGTTTGTGTATGAATGTGTGTGTGTGTATAGTGTGTATATATGTGTGTGTGTGTGTGTGTGTGTGCGTATACTGACCGTAGACGGCGATGCCTCGTTCTGCGCGTGTGAGCAGGTATTTGAAGAGCTGCTGTGTGTACTCCCTCTCTGGGACAGGCTCGGTCAGGCTGTGGATGAAGATGGCCGCTCCGCTATACGCCTCCAGGACCGGACTGAGCATGCTCTGCAGGAAGGAGATGAACTCCTGTTGCTCCGGCGACGAGCTCAACTGCACACAAACACACATTTGTGAAAGTTAGCATACTGTATGCCAGTGGTTCTCAAATGGGGGTACGTGAAGGCACTCCAGGGGCGTTGAGATTTAAAAATATACATACTGATATTTATCAGTTCCAAAGTTTAATAAATTAGACACTGATGGCACAGTGCTCTATTTTAAGTCTTTTTTTTCTCAACTAAAAATGCTTTGCGCTGGTTAGGGGGTATTTGGCTGAAAAAATATTTCACACATTACTGTGTTCCTACTAGCTACCCCACACACCATGCTAGTCCTATAAACATTACTGTGTTCCTACTAGCTACCCCACACACCATGCTAGTCCTGAACATTACTGTGTTGCTACTAGCTACCCCACACACCATGCTAGTCCTAAACATTACTGTGTTGCTACTAGCTACCCCACACACCATGCTAGTCCTGAACATTACTGTGCCTACTAGCTACCCCACACACCATGCTAATCCTGAACATTACTGTATTGCTACTAGCTACCCCACACACCATGCTAGTCCTGAACATTACTGTGCCTACTAGCTACCCCACACACCATGCTAGTCCTGAACATTACTGTGTTGCTACTAGCTACCCCACACACCATGCTAGTCCTGAACATTACTGTGTTGCTACTAGCTACCCCACACACCATGCTAGTCCTGAACATTACTGTGTTGCTACTAGCTACACCACACACCATGCTAGTCCTGAACATTACTGTGCCTACTAGCTACCCCACACACCATGCTAGTCCTATGAACATTACTGTGCCTACTAGCTACCCCACACACCATGCTAGTCCTATGAACATTACTGTGCCTACTAGCTACCCCACACACCATGCTAGTCCTGAACATTACTGTGTTGCTACTAGCTACCCCACACACCATGCTAGTCCTGAACATTACTGTATTGCTACTAGCTACCCCACACACCATGTTAATCCTGAACATGACTGTGCCGGAGCTACTCTAAGTTTCCGTCTAGTTTTGGACTTGGCCACAGAGTCAGAGAAACAATAGTGATCAAGTGAACAAAACGGATTTAATTTATTAAAATTATAAAAATATTTGGAAATAACTAGGAAAAACAAAAGGTAAATATACTGTAAGATGTGTGTGTGTGTGTGTGTGTGTGTGTGTGTGTGAACCTTCAGATGGCGGTCCTGCTGCTCTGTGTGTGTGTGTGTGTGTGTGTGTGTGTGTGTGTGTGTGTGTGTGTGTACCTTCAGATAGCGGTCTCGCTGCTCCTCTCCAAAGTCACTGTCCTCGTCCTCTTCCTCGTTACGCCACGACAAGGAGGGCGGGAAGGGTTTAGGCCACACCTCCTCCGTGGGGCTCGGACTCAACTCCTCCTGATCCTCCTGCAAACACACACACACACACACGGCGTCAACACTTTAACTTTAGGCTACAGCCATTTAAAAAAAAAAAAAAAACACATCAATCGGCGAAATCAAAGCCCCTCTTGCTACTCTGTGGAAGTATTTTATCGATTAGTCGACTAATCTAACGACTAATTAGACGATAAATCTAATGATTATTTTTCTGTTGCTCGATTAATAAAAACCATAATGTATCTCAAATGAATACCAAAAAAATCTTAATAATATACTTTATTAAACAGTTTTGCACAGCAAAAAATGTTCTGCTTTACACAAAATAAAATAAATAAAACATTTGTACTGTTATACAAAATGAAAGGCAAGCCTGTTTACTCTAGTACTGTACCAAGATAACTCTCTTGTTCAAAAAATCCAAAAGTTGTAGTGAAAAAAAACACTTCGCAGTGCACAGTATACACATTCCTGAGAGTGTTCAACACAATATAAAATTCCTGTTTTCAGTTTTCCAGTCACAACATTCATTCATTCATGAGCACTGCGCACCAGCTTATGTGCAGCCCTTGCCTGGACAATACTTGGTTCCTTTATGGCCTCCTTACTCCAAACAACTTTGACAAGATATGGGAAAGATTCTTGAAAGATTGGAGTCTTTTGAGTAAAGCTTGAATGGGGGGCACTAGTTAAAAGTTTTACGTTTGGGACTAAATTAGTATTCCCATACCTTCGATGATGTAGGACGAGCTGTTTTTTAGGACTTTTTCTTTTATTGGGGCTTTGTTGGGAATTCTGTGAGAAGGTTGCTGATTCGTCCTCGATTCTGCATCGTTTTGGTCTCCCACGTGTTTGTGGCGAGCTGTGGCGAAGCGGCGACGCAAAAATATGACAAAAAAGACGCGTCGCTACAGGCCTAATTCAAACACACACACACACACACTATGAGGACTTACCTCAGCCACTAGCAGAACTCCATACTGCATGAGACGGGTGACCGCCTCCTGGAAGACCTGGTAGGGCGTCTGGCACGGCTGGGGGCACAGCAGAGGAGTCAGGAGAAACCCAGTGTGTGTGTGTGTGTGTGTGTGTGTGTGTGTGTGTGTGGGTATGTGAGAGAGAGTGTGTGTATGTGTGTGTGTGAGTGAGTGAGTGTGTGTGTGTGTGTGTGTGTGTGTGTGTGTGTGTGTGTGTGTGTGTGTGTGTGTGTATGTATGTATGTATGTATGTGAGAGTGTGTGTGTGTGTGTGTGTGAGTTTCTTCAATATGCATATCAAATCATTACACAGGAGTGTTCAGAGTAAGAAGACACATTTCTATATGTGTGTGTGAACACCTTCATGAAGAGATGTTGTCAAGGAGTTGTCATGACGCTGGCAGAGATTAAAGAGTGAGTACATGAAAAACACCTGACCACTGATATGTAGGAATCACTTATAGCCACTAGATGGTGCTGTTGAGTCTTATTACAGAAAGCTAACCTGACCATACATACTTTCAAGTGCCCATCAGCCAATAGGAGTGCTTGAGCTGAATGTGGTTAGGCTTACCTGTGCCACTGCCACCTCATTGGACAGGAAGTGTGACAGACCAGCTGCCTTTCGAATCAGACGCTCCTGGCTCAACAGGGTGGAGCCACCATGATCACTTCCGGAGGCTTCTGCTGCCTGCTCCCGTAACATTGCCAACACACAGCACGCTGAACACAACACACACACAAACACACAGTTAAAAATCTTGGTGTATTAATTGACAGTGATCTAAATTTCAACAGCCACATGAAAGCAATAACTAAATCAGGTTTTTACCACCTCAAAAATATTGCCAATCTTGGAGGATGTCAAAACATTATTTAGAAAAACTCATTAAATGCATTTATCTCCAGCAGGGTTGACTACTGCAATGGACTGCAATGGACAGGCCTTCCTAAAAAGACTATCAAACAGCTTCTGGTGATACAAGATGCAGCAGCTAGGATTCTAACAAAAACTAAAAGAACTGACTACATTACTCCAATTCTTAAGTCCTTGCACTGGCTTCCAGTAAGTCACAGAATTGACTTTAAAGCACTATTGCTTGTTTATAAATCAGTAAATGGAGCAGGACCTAAATACATGCTTCAGCAGTACACACCTTCTCGTCCTCTCAGGTCCCAGGTGAAACACCTGCTAGTTAAACCTGCTGTGAGAACTAAACATGGTGAAGCAGTTTTTAGCTGCTATGCGGCTCAGCTCTGGAACAGACTTTGGATGACATCAAAAAGGCCCCAACTGTAGCCAGCTTTAAATCTAGACTTAAGACCAAACTGTTCTCAGATGCTAACTGTACTGAGTTAAAAATTCTGAAGCTGCTTTGCTTTTTAATTATTCTTTATTTTTAAATGATTTTACCTTGTGCATTTTATGTTTTCTTTTTATTATGATATTTACTTTTTAAACTAGTTTTTGACTATTTGCCCTTATATGCTTTTATCAGCTATTCCAGATATTACCGTTACAAACTCACATACAAACACTCGGTGTGCGTGTGTGTGTGTGTGTACCTATAATGGCCTCTGAGATGAACACACTGAACAAGCCGTTGCTGTAGAAGTGTGTGTGTGTGTGTGTGTGTGTGTGTGTGTGTGTGCCTATAATGGCCTCTGAGATGAACACATAGAACAGGCCGTTGCTGTAGAAAGTGTGTGTGTGTGTGTGTGTGTGTGTGTACCTATAATGGCATCTGAGATGAACACATGGAACAGGCCGTTGCTGTAGAAGTGTGTGTGTGTGTGTGTGTGTGTGTGTTGTGCCTATAATGGCCTCTGAGATGAACACATAGAACAGGCCGCTACTGTAGAAGAGTGTGTGTGTTGTGTGTGTGTGTGTGTGTGTGTATGTGTGTGTGTGTGTGTGGTGTGTGTACCTATAATGGCATCTGAGATGAACACATGGAACAGGCCGTTGCTGTAGAAGTGTGTGTGTGTGTGTACCTATAATGGCATCTGAGATGAACACATGGAACAGGCCGTTGCTGTAGAAGTGTGTGTGTGTGTGTGTGTGTGTGTGTGTATGTGGTGTGTGTATGTGGTGTGTGTATGTGTGTGTGTATGTGGTGTGTGTGTGTACCTATAATGGCATCTGAGATGAACACATGGAACAGGCCGTTGCTGTAAGTGTGTGTGTGTGTGTGTGTGTGTGGCGTGTGAGTGTGTGTACCTATAATGGCATCTGAGATGAACACATGGAACAGGCCGTTGCTGTAGAAGTTGAGCTCAAAGAGGGCATGCACGCTGTCTCGAGCAGAGATGATGACGTCGCTATGGCGACCAGAGCTGCGGAGGGCGACGCAGTTGCCGAGGAGATGCAGCGCGTGCATGACGACGTCCTCGGAGCTGCCGGAAAATCCCAGGTCAAAGTCCCTGGACAGAACCTCCTCCTTCATGCTGAAGAAGTCCTCCACCAGCTTAGACAGCCCGACACCCTGATGGAGAGAGAGAGCAGGGTCACTATACACACACACACACACACACACACACACACTCACAGAGAGACAAACAAAAACACACACACACACACACACACTCACAGACAAACAGTCACACACTCACAGAGACATAACACACACTCACACACACTCACAGAGAGACAAACACACACTCACACACACAAACTCACAGACAAACAGACACACACACACACACACCCACCTCTCTGTGTCTGTAGAGCAGAAGACAGGCGATAATGTGTGTTGACATGATGGCCGAGGACTTGTTGGCCGCTGCAAACACACACACACACACACAGCAAACACGTCAGATCACTGATGTCTGAATCCTTCAGGTCTACATGGAACTTTAAACACTCCTTCAATGTTCCTTCAACCATGTTCAATCAAGTCAGTCACTGTGTGTGTGTGTGTAACTTTTAAACAGTCATGTTCCTTCAACCATGTTCAATCAAGTCAGTCACTTTGTGTGTGTGTGTGTGTGTGTGTGTAACTTTTAAACAGTCATGTTCCTTCAACCATGTTCAATCAAGTCAGTCACTTTGTGTGTGTGTGTGTGTGTGTAACTTTTAAACAAACAGTCATGTTCCTTCAACCATGTTCAATCAAGTCAGTCACTTTGTGTGTGTGTGTGTGTAACTCTAAACAGCTATAAACAGTAATGTTCCTTCAACCATGTTCAATCAAGTCAGTCACTTTGTGTGTGTGTGTGTGGACTGGAACACTTTTGCTAATCAATCATTATCTATATCTCGATCAAGCTCATCAGTTCTATGACATTTTCAATGATCAAGTAGAACCACAGCGGTTTGTTTTCACCGAGTGCAGCCCGCAAACTTCATGTCAAGAGGACAAGACGTGTCTGGCCAGGGGAGAGGTGGCTGATGGGTAATGTAGTACTTACTATAGAGGACGTGTCTGGCCAGGGGAGAGGTGGCTGATGGGTAATGTAGTACTTACTATAGAGGACCGGCCTGGCCAGGGGAGAGGTGGCTGATGGGTAATGTAGTACTTACTATAGAGGACGTGTCTGGCCAGGGGAGAGGTGGCTGATGGGTAATGTAGTACTTACTATAGAGGACCCGGCCTGGCCAGGAGAGGTGGCTGATGGGTAATAGTAATTACTATAGAGGGGCTGTGTCTGGCCAGGGGAGAAGGTGGCTGATGGGTAATGTAGTACTTACTATAGAGGACGTGTCTGGCCAGGGGAGAGGTGGCTGATGGGTAATGTAGTACTTACTATAGAGGACGTGTCTGGCCAGGGGAGAGGTGGCTGATGGGTAATGTAGTACTTACTATAGAGGACGTGTCTGGCCAGGGGAGAGGTGGTTGATGGGTAATGTAGTACTTACTATAGAGGACGTGTCTGGGGAGAGGGGGCTGGTGGGTAATGTAGTACTTACTATAGAGGACGTGCCTGGCCAAGGGGGAGGTGGCTGATGGGTAATGTAGTACTTACTATAGAGGACGTGTTTGGCCAGATTGAAGATGACCTGCCTCCTCCAGGCTTCGTCGTTGAGATCTCGAGACACCGGCTGCTCTTCATCACGGAACAGCACCTCATCTGGCCTGGAGGAATCATATCATCATCATCATAATCAGCAGCATCACCACCACCATCACCACCAATATCACCACCATGCTCATAGTCATGATGGTCATTATCATCGTCTTCATGATCTCAGTCATTACCACCATAACAATCATATCATCATCATCATTCAATCATCATCATCATCATCATCATCAACCTTCATCAGTGTAATTAATACTGAATAGCATGAGGGGCATTTTTTATTTATTAATACCACCAACGCATGTGCAGAATTAACCTGATTCTGTGAGGGAAATTTGGTCTCTGCATTTATCCCAATCCGTGAATTAGTGAAACACACTTAGCACACAGTGAACACACAGTGAGGTGAAGCACACACTAATCCTGGCGCAGCGAGCTGCCTGCTACAACAGCGGCACTCGGGGAGCAGTGAGGGGCAGCTGGTGTGTGTGTGTGTGTGTGTGAGCAAAACGCCACGGCTGACTCACGAGAGGCTTCGCTACGCTGCTGCTACAACTCTGAAGGGGTGTGTGTGTGGGTGTGTGGGTGTGTGTGTGTGTGTGTGTGTGTATGCATCACAACAGCGTCTCACTCACGAGAGGCTTCGCTACGCTGCTGCTACAACTCTAAAGG
>NC_063205.1:2827443-2867443 GCF_017589495.1 Alosa alosa
ACTTTATGCAAATTAGCCTATAGCTCCATATAGCCTAGGCCTACTATTTTTTTTTTACAACTCTACCTCTTTAATTCAGCTGTCTGGTTGAAGCCTGGAAATATTGTAAACAAAGTAGCATAGTTGGCTAGCTTAGCCCATCATAGTCTACCGGATTGACTGTTCAGTTTTCCCATGTGTGGTTAAGTTTCAAGCTAATACTTGTCTCCTTTGGGACAGGCCCTTTGGGAAAACGCTATATTGAGATGATCAGTCAACTTCAATGCAAGAGTTTTAAACAAATATGTGCCGCATGCTAATGATGCTAAAAGTAGGTTTAATAGTAATTTAGTTTAGTCGCCTATGAGTCCTTGTTTTCAACGATTGTGAATGTTTTTATTGAAGTTGGCGCAAGGTTCATTGAGCAGGAGAGGGAGGGAGGGAGGGAGCCGGGAGAGAGGGGCAAGGAGAGAGAGAGGAGGAGGGAGAGGAGAGGAGAGGAGGGGAGGAGGAGGAGGAGAGGGAGAGGAGGAGAGAGGAGGAGGAGGAGAGGAGGAGGAGGAGAGGAGAGGAGAGAGAGAGAGCCAAGCAAGGAGAGTGGGGTTTACTCTATACTGTTTGGCAAGCCGCACTACCACAGTCTGGCCAAATTTGTCAACGAAGAGCTATGGAAGCTAACGATTTCCATTTTATTTATTTGTTTTGGACCTACGAGGTTACGGGGAGTTGTGGGTTGTTTTGGCGGCACAGAAGACGCAAAGCACCGCGAAAAAAACACTAGAAAGGGTGTGTCGCTGATTTGCTTTTTCAATAATCGCTAACACAGTATAACGCGGGATATGAATGTCGCGATTTCGGTTTCGAATCGTATATCGTTACAGCCCTACTATTCGTGTGTGCTTATTGGCGTGTATGGATTTGTCTGTGTGTGTGTGTGTGTGTATTCCTGTGCGCTTATCACTTATGGGCGTGTATGGATTTGTCTGTGTGTATGTTCCTATTCGTGTGTGCTTAGGGGCGAGTGTGTGTGTGTGTGTGTGTGAGTGTGTGTGTACCAGCTGCTCGCTGTTGTAGTTGCCCTCGATGATGCGGTCGTAGGAGATGCCCACGGGCACGATGAGCACATCTGGGATGTTGCTGGTGCAGAGCGTATCCACGACGATGGAGAGCATCCCAGCTCGCGCCGGTGACGGCTTGCCACTGCGGGACCGCGTGCCCTCCAGGTACACCTCCAGGAACTGGTGTTGCCGTAGCAACTCCTCTGTGTACTGCCATCAGACAGGGACCAAAACAAACAAATGAATAAATAAAAACCAACCAAACTTCAGACTAAGTTCACCCAAAGATCCTTGAGTACTAGCTTTAACCCTCTCTGGTTCTGGTTGTCACACAAAACATTAAATTCAGCAGCTGAAGGCAAAAGGTCAGATTTAATTCCGTGGCTAAAACGTGTTTTTTCCACAAACGTCACATTTCATTCAGCAGCTGCTTGCATGTGCCCCCACAGGACTGACAGCATTTCTCAGCCCCTCCTGTGTGTGTGTGATGTCATGTGCTCCCACTGGACTGACAGCATTGCTCAGCCCCTCCTCTGATTGTTCTTAAACCACATTTCCGCCGCATTCTCTTAACCCTCCACTCCTCTTTAAAGCACATTTTCTCTCCTATTTAAAACAGGTCTAGCAGGCAGAGACTTCACCTTGGGTTCCAGAGAAGTGTGTGTGTGTGTGTGTGTGTGTGTGTGTGTGTGTAAAGGTCAAGCAGACAGAGCCTTAGGGTTCCAGAGCAGTGTAATCAAACCAGCATAATCATATGTGTGTGAAGGTTCTAGAGTAGTGTGTGTGTGTGTCATGTCAGGTGTGTCAGGTGTTCAGTGAGATATTTTTCATGTTATCACCCAGAGAGAAAACATACTTGTTTCTGATTGGCTTGTTTCTAATTGAGGATACCTCGGCGGCCGCTATCCCTTATGTGAATAGCCACGAGAATGAAAGGTTTGCGAAACAGCATTTTAGCGAACCCTGCTTGTCTGAGCACAAGGTATGTGAGATGGCGTGTCCATCACCATGGCGACAGCGTACCGCGTGCAAGAGGGAGCGGTACAGGACGTCCTTCCTGCCGTCCGACGTCTCGTCCAGCCTGCGACGGATGAAGAAGCCTCCCAGCTTACGGATCAGCGTGCTGGAGAGAAGAGACCGCCTAGTCGTGAGGGGCTACGCACGCACACACACACTTTTACTGCCTCCTAACACATGGATACACATTGACTGGCTTAACATACACAAACTGGCACTCAGACTCAGACTCACAGAGGTCAGAGGTAGTATGTCCCTCCCTCACCTGAAAATGGGAATGTTGAGGTTGTTGTCAGGTATGTCTTTGTGCTTTTGATGTTGTGGCAGAAGAGGATGAAGGTGATGAGCAGGTAGTCAATGTGAGACTTATGCACAGGGAGGAACACCAGTGGCACGTTGTTCTGAAACACACACACACACACACACACACACACACACACAAAATTGTCAAGAATTCACATAGCCTGCTGTATGTAGCATCAAAATCAATGGCGCACTAGGTTCTTTTTAAGTCAATACATGCAGCCAGGGTTCACGGCGTCAATGCATTTAACTTGGTGCCCCTTCTTTCAATATTCTGCTTTAAGGGCCGGACTAATAGCTTATTTTACTTAGCCCACGTGGCCTGTCAAAATAATCTTAGCATTCACAGCAAATTAATTTAGTCTTTTACGCAGTGGAGAAAGTCACAGCGCACGCAAAAAGAAAGTGCATCTAAATTCACCCATTCTTCTCAGTTGAACTACTCCGAAGAAGCCTACTCATCACACAGACAAAGTCACATCACATGAAAGAGCTTTTTTTCTCAGCTTTTTTAAACGATGTTGGGGCCAAGCATTGTTGTGGTGAATGGTTCACTTAGTAAAAGTAAATAGATGTACCGCAGAGCAACAAAAAAATATGACCGCCCAGTCCAGCACATTTTTTCCACAAAAAATAAATCACGCTGAAAGGCCTATATGATTCTAACTGTCTCACTAAATTGCATTATCCACCCTCAATTCTCACTGGTATCTGCTAGACAACAAGTACCAAAACATGATTAGTTCATAGATTTCACATGTAAAATTCAATTTATACAACCCCACCCCCATCTTGCCTGTTCATAATTCTGAGAAATTCTTGAATTGTGTGCATGTGTGCGTGTACACGTTTATGTTTATGTGTGTGGGTGTGTGTGTGTGTGTGTGTGCGTGCTTGTGTATTTGCCTCTGTTTATGCACATGTGTACACATGGAATGGGTTAACATGACCCCTGGAGGCAAACATACGGAAAAAAATTGGTCATCCTAGGGGGGTCCAGTACAGCTGGGGCTACAGATCAAAACGAAAAAACCATGGTTCATGCTATCCATGTGGGGTTACATGCCCACTAAGTTCGTGTACCCCGGTCTTTCAGTGTCCCGGGAATCATTGACGGAAATTTGGGCGTGCGAAAAAGAAAAAAAAGTAGTTAGTTATAGTTATGACCGCTTCGCTGCGCGGCGGTGCCCTGACATGTGGCCTTTGTGCCCCCCCACCAAATATGCCCAACTGAAGGCCAAGTGGCCTTGCCCCCAGAACGGTGCATGCAGCACTCTATGGCTAAAGGCAATACAAGTAATACCGTGCTGCTGAAAAGCATGAAATTGGACAAGGTATGAAAAATACGTTCCCGAAAACGTATGCGTGATCATCGTACTGTGAAGAAATTTGTCGCCGATTCAGAGCACAGGCGGGTTCGTGCAGACAAAGGCACAATAAAGGAAGGTTTCTGCCAGACAAATTCATAGGATTAAGAGAGAAGCTGCTAAAATCCCATTGCAAAGCAGCAAACAGGTAGCCTGACGAGCCAGACCCACATTAAAATGTAGGGTCTGGGCACTCACCAGAAAGAGTGGTCAGTCCGAGGGCCAGGATAATCGGTTGTCTTTCAAATTCCTCTGCACTCCAATAGGACAGCTGAGTCCCATGCGTTTCAACACCAGCTGAGCTAGTTGGCTGGTTCAAACTTTTGCCATCTTAAAACAAGTTTAACTTCATTGTCACACTGTTGGCCAACAGCAACATCCATCATGTTTGTTTTCAAGTAGCAGGGAATTCAAGCCAAACCGTTGCAACTCTGCCATCAATCATTATGTTAAGCCCGCCTAATGACTCCATACACGATTTGATTGGCCTGATAGAAGTTTAAGAGAGTTGCTAGACTAGCCCTGGAAGCAAATGTAATTTGCTGCCGCTAGGGTGCGTCTAGATTTCTAGAAAAGCAGCAAACAGGTATTTGAAGCCGCTGGTGCCTCTGGAGTCCCGCGAGCCTCAAGGTGTAGGATCCTCAAGAAGTTTGCAAGTGCATAAACCTACTATTCGGCCACCCCAACAATGCTCACAAGCAGACACGGTTGCAGTGGGCTCAGGAATACATGAAGACTAATTTTCAAACTGCTTTGTTTACGGATGAGTGCTGTGCAACCCTAGATGGTCCAGATGGTGGAGTAATGGATGGTTGGTGAATGGCCACCATGTCCTAACAAGGCTGAAACGTCAGCAAGGAGGTGGCGGAGTCATGTTTTGGGCCGGAATCATGGGGAGCGAGCTGGTAGGCCCCTTTAGGGTCCCTGGCGGTGTGAAAATGACCTTGGCAAAGTATGTAGAGTTTCTGACTGACCACTTTTGTTCCGTGGTACAAAAAGAAGAACCGTGCCTTCCGTAGCAAAACCATCTTCATGCATGACGATGCACCATCTCATGGTGCAAAGAATACCTCTGGGTCATTGGTTGCTATGGGCATTAAAGGAGAGAAACTCATCTGGCCTCCATCTTCCCCTGACCTCAACCCTATTGAGAACCTTTGGAGCATCATCAAGCAAAAGAGGATGGGAGGCAGTTCACATCCAAGCAGCAGCTCTGGGAGGCTATTCTGCCTGTGGAAGACCCAGCCGGGTCGAAACGTTGCAACACAATAAATATATGGGAGTTTTAGCAGAGTGCGGGCATTTCATTCCTTTGCAGGCTATTCTGCAAAGACATTAAAGCAGAAACTCTCCAAGAACTCACAAGTTCAATGGATGCAAGAATTGTGAAGGTGATATCAATGAAAGGGTCCTATGTTAACATGTAACTTGGCCTGTTAAAATGTTTTTGATTTAAATAACTTTTGATTTAGTTTATATGACCTCCTAATGCTGCAAATTCAACAAATGACCATTTTTAGTTCTTTACAACCTATAAAATGTCTTGAAACTCTGTTGTGCATAATGATTTGGAACAGTGCATTTTGAATTTTTTTTTATTTTTGAAAAAAATACTGTTATCATTGGGAGGTTTGTTCAATAAAATTCAAATTATACGGCAATTAGTTCAAACATGACATAACGGTTGAAAATGATACTGACTCAACGGGGAACGGAAATTCCTTACTGCAGAAATAGCAGATTGATGCTCCTGTCAACGGTATTGGTCTGGGCGCTCTTTTTAAAACGTAGGCCTAGGCTAAATGCTTCATTCAAAGCAGTGCTTGCCTCCTTCAGTCTCGATAGCCAGACTGCACTAGGTCAAAGGTCATTATGACATGCGATTAATCAGCGTTAAATGTTTTAACGCGTTATTATTTCTGTAATTAATTAATCGAAATGAACGTGTTATTTTGACAGCCCTAATTCTTAATGACTATTTCCTGTTGTGAGTCTGGTGACTGGTGCATGCTGGGAGTTGTAGTCCTACCTCTGCGGCAGCCCTCTTCACCATCTCCAGCTGGCCCTTGTGGATCTGGATGCTCCAGAAGAATCCGTTAAAGAGCTTTAGCAGAACCCAGCCAGTCAGTCTGGAACACAAGCACAGACCAATCAGCACGCAGTAACACTCGAACAGACCAATCAGCACTCAGTAACACCCACATAGCCAAATCCACACGCAGTAACACCCGAACAGACCATATAGCACTTAGTACCGAATCTACCAATCAGCACTCAGTCACATCCGAATAGACCAATCAGCACACAACAACCCCCACATAAACCAATCAGCATTCGGTAACACCCACACGGACCAATCAGCACTCAGCAACACCCTCACAGAGCAATCAGCACTCAGCAACACCCTCACAGAGCAATCAGCACTCAGCACCACCCTAACAGACCAATCAGCACTCAGTAAAATCCAAACAGACCAATCAGCACACAACAACCCCCACATGAACCAATCAGCATTCGGTAACACCCACACGGACCAATCAGCACTCAGCAACACCCTCACAGAGCAATCAGCACTCAGCAACACCCGCACAGAGCAATAGCACGCAGTAACACCCTCACAGAGCAATCAGCACTCAGCAACACCCTCACAGAGCAATCAGCACTCAGCAACACCCTCACAGAGCAATCAGCACTCAGCAACACCCTCACAGACCAATCAGCACTCAGCAACACCCTCACAGAGCAATCAGCACTCAGCAAAACCCTCACAGACCAATCAGCACTCAGCAACACCCTCACAGAGCAATCAGCACTCAATAACCTTGACGGTACAGAAAATGAATAAAGCACAGACCAATCAATTCTCCAGGAAAATAGTGTCCCAATCAATCTGGAGCACTGTGCAGGGGTATCTTAGGAAGACAGGAAGCATTATCTATAAATATAAACACACCATGAGAAAAATCATGGTTTTATCTCAGCCATTTAGTCATGATAATATATCATGGTTTTATTTCAGCCATGTTTTGGCCAGCTTCCCTCTCTGATTATGGCTGCCACAGCTGTGAGGTGTTCAGCCTACTGATTTCAATTCCTCTTTTTTGACAGTATCATGTTTGTCTCTGTGGTGAAATAGGTGGACCCCTAGACCTCTCCATACCTGCCATTGGTCATTGCCAACACAGTCCAACAGCAGCCCACACACACACACACAGTCCAACAGTAGCCCTTCCGTCAGTAGAAACCTGGAGAAACCTGGGGTGACTAACGAGTTCTAGACAAAACACACACACACACACACACACACACACACAGTCAGTCAGGGGAAACCGTGTGACTTAACGAGTTCGAGACAAAGCACACACACACAGTCAGGGGAAACCTGGGTTGACTTAGAGTTCTAGACAACGCACGCACTCACTCAGGGGAAACCGTGTGACTTAACGAGTTCTTGGAGCGGAACAGAGCGGCCGCTCCGGTCTCTGAATAAAAAAGTGCTCCGCGCTCCAACAAAATTCCTTCCGCTCCGCTTCTCGCTCGCACTCCGCTCACTAGCTCTGGCACACACACACACACACACACACACACACAGACACACACACCAGGGTTTCCCGCAGCACTTTGCAGTCAAGGCGGCCTTTTGGCAAAACAAGCCTGCCGCCTTAACTACGTCGTCAAAAAAAAAAAAAAGAAAAAGTTACTTTGTCCTGTTTTCTCCCTTTCATTCCAAACCGTGACTAACGCCAATCTCCGTCTCCACAGAACGCATTAAAAAATTATTTTTTTTATTTTATAATCTTTACATACGGGATATGCCTCAGAATCAGAGCTAGTGGCGGAGCTGGTGGGTGCAAATACTCTCCGGCTCCTCGTTCTCAAGAATCAGTCACATCGCGAACAGCCACAGCTCCGTTAAATTGTCAGGTGTGATGAAATCGTTCATATTCCACTTTTATGTCAAACGTTGCAGGCCTATGGAAAGGTTTAGTGGTAGGGTTGTCCAATGATCAAGTTGTTGCTTCAATTTGTGTTTTAATTTATGCGGCCTTTAACCCGATGCTGGGTTCATCAGTTTGAAATATTTAGCCGACTGCATGATTTGTCATTTTCGTTCTTTTGGCAATTAATCCTGACTGATCCCTTTAGTTAACGTTGTCAAGCTTGTTTGTTGTTGCAGTATCAGTGTTGCAGTCTTTTAAAATAAATGTTCTGAGTGAAATATATTGCCGTTGCTCTTAGTTCTTTGGGACGGGGGGGAGCTAAATTGACCTGGCGAATTTGACCAGAGAAGCGGCGAGTAAAACACACACCTGCTCTCAGCACAGTGTTGACTTGTCGTCTAATCGGATCGCGCAAGACTGACAATAGACGGGCCTAGGCCCGTCCAGGCCCATCCGTGCCTCACTGGCGTATGCTTTCTAAATTATTTAGCTAACTCCATCCCAATCAGCGAACTTAGGCTATATGGCCAATATCTTTGAAATGTAGCGGTCTTGGTTTTATTAGTGGGCATGCCTCAGACTCCGAGGTGTGGCGGTATGGGGCCGGAACAGAGCGGCCACTCCGGCCTCTAAATTAAAAGCTCTCGGCTCAAATTCCATCCATATTACACAAAACTATAGATCATTTTAAACTTCATTCACTCTCGGTGTATAGATCAGGACAGACTTGCGGAACAGGTTGCAGGTCAACAGTCTGACAGCCTGCATGAAGATAAGCATTAATGGTCCAATAGTAAAAACAGTGCAATTACCAAAGGGCCCCTTGAAATGATCTTTTTAAAGCCAAGGAGGATGGCTTGTAACGATGCTAGTTGTCAGCTCTGCCATAAGTAGTGACTGATCACATTTGCACATTTTGTTGTTTTGCACTTGTTCTATAGTTTGTAATAGTCTTTGTTAAAATTGCACAAATTCCACAAATATTTTGAAATATTTGTATACTGTTGTATAGTTTGTTTGGTGTTGTTACTTTGTTCTTTGTTAATTGTTATTTTGAGAAGCTGGTTATTTATTTATAATGCAGTGTTTAATAAATAATTGTTAAATATACAGAGTCTGTAGTGTATCGCACAAACAAGACCCCCGGGACCCTGACCACCTACCACCTTGACTAACACATTTCCTGCGGGAAACCCTGCACACACACACACACACACACACACACCCTTCTGGATACTCTGCCTCTGCCTCTGAGTTCCCCTGCGGACGCACTCACCTGATGAGTCCTGGTGAGATGTTGGCCACCATCTCCTGTAGAAGGTTCCGGGCCTTCCTCTGGACCTTCTGCAGGGCCTTCTGGTCCGCTTCGTCCCCCTGCTCCCCCCCCTCGCCGTCCATCGCTACCTCCACCATGGCAGCCTCCACCCTGCACACGGAGGTCATCGTTAGGGGTCAGAGGTCATCGTTAGGGGTCAGAGGTCACCAATAGGAGTTAGAGGTCATCTTTAGGGAGTTAAGGCCCATTCACACCAAGAACGATAACGATAACTATAAATAAACATCGTTCTTGTTAATATGAATGCCGACGTTCACACATAAACTATAACGATAACAACATGAAGAACGATATCGTTGGGGATCACTTTCAGAGTGATTTTCAGAACGATAAAAAGCTAATAGCCAATCAGAACCCATTGAATTTTAACGGTCACATTAATTAACACAAGGAGAGACTTTGTTTATCGTTGTTCAGTGTGAACGCTTTTATCGTTATTGATGTGAATAGGCCTTTAGGGGTCATTGGTAGGAGTTAGGGGTCAGAGGTCATAGTAATGGGTCACAAGCACAAGTCATCGCTAGGAGTTAGTCACCCTGAACTTTGACCTTCCCTCTCAGGTTCCGACTCACCTGCTGTTCTTCAGCACGTTCTCCACCACGTTCCGAGCAAACATGTCCTTCTGCACGTCCCTCTCGAGAACAAACAGCACGTAGCTGAGTCTCCGAGCGAGCCAGCCACGGTGCCTACGAGCCAATCAGATCAATCAATCAATCAATCAATCAATGTCAGACAGTACGGCAGTCTGTATGTCCCAACTGACCAGTGGTCATTCCCTTCATCTTGTCAGTCATATGTTTTGTGTCTGCTGCTGGGTGCTGCTCTGAATGTGTGTGTGTGTGTGTGTGTGTGTGTGTGTGTGTGTGTGTGTGTGTGTGTGTGTGTGTGTGTGTGTGTGTGTGTGTGTGTAGAGCCCCTGCTGCTGGGTGCTGCTCTGAATGTGTGTGTGTGTGAGCCCATGCTGCTTGGTGCTGCTCTGAATGGGTCAAACTCCTGAAAGCGCTGCAGTGTAAACAGCTGCAGGCGTGGGGCTCTTATTGATGAGCTCTCTGTCTCTCTGTCTGTCTCCCTCTTTCTTTCTCTGTCTCTCTCTCTCTCTCTCTCTCTGTCTCTCTCTCTCTCTGTCTCTCTCTCTCTCTGTCTCTCTGTCTGTCTCTCTCTCTCTCTCTCTCTGTCTCTCATGTGAGAGTGGAAAACAGAGGGATGAATAATTGACTCAGCAGCAGACACCAACCCCAGAGATCAGATGGCCGAGAGAGAGAGGGATGGACAGAATGAGAGAGATGGAAGGACAGAATGAGAGAGAGAGGGAAAGACAGAATGAGAGAGACGGAAGGAGGAAGAGAGACCATACTGACCAGGACATTCAACCGCTTTGGAAACAATGTCGATCCCAGTGCAACTACTGCAGAGCTACAAGCAACTATCAGTTCCATTAATTAGTAGCTAACGAGGCCGACTCCAGGGTAAAACACTCATCAATTAGCTGATCAATTGGTCAATCAATCAACTAGTCAATCCATCCATTCATTTATCACTGTGTGTATACAGCAGGAAGGCTTGGGTAACAGAGTGTGTCTGTGGTGGCGGTATGTGTGTGTGTGATGATTGTGTGGTGGTACCTTGTGTGCGTTTCATTTATGTAGATCACATTACGAAGTCCGAGAGATGGAATGCTGGGGTTAAAGAACCTCTCCTGAAAGACAACACACACACACACACACACACACACACGGGGCTAATTAGTGTTACCATTAATAACCCTTCTCTACACTGTTGCAGTGTGGGATGGTCCCCAGATAGAGACACTGGAGCCGAGTGTGTGTGTGTGTGTGTGTGTGTGTGTGTGTGTGTGTGTGTGGGTGTGTGTGTGTGTGTACCTAAAGGACAGTTGGAGTTGCTAGGTTACGGGGACGCTGGCGAGACACACCCTCCGTCTGGCATCATGTTTTTGTGTTTTGGATGTTGTGTTTGCAATTTTATGTAATGTCATGTTCTTTTTTTGTATCGATTTGTCTAGTTAAATGTGTTCACTCTTTATTCATGTTTTGTTTTGATTTGTTTAGTTAAATGTATTCACTCTTTATTCATGTTTTGTATTGATTTGTTTAGTTAAATGTATTCACTCTTTATTCATGTTTTGTATTGATTTGTTTAGTTAAATGTATTCACTCTTTATTCATGTTTTGTATTGATTTGTTTAGTTAAATGTGTTCACTCTTTATTCATGTTTTGTATTGATTTGTTTAGTTAAATGTATTCACTCTTTATTCATGTTATTTTCGATAGTTTTTGTGTTATTCTAGTTTATTTTCTTTTCTGATTACAAGTCGGCTGATATCTAACGTTAACGTTAACAAGCTTGCCTTGACTAGCCGCCCCTCATCCGTCCGATGCTACACATCCACTGTCTGGACGGAGGGGTTGCTCAGGGCAGTGGGCCTACTGTGCCAGAGATCTGCAGCTGACCATAACGTTACTAGCCTCTGACGCTTGGTGCCTGCAGTCTGGATTGAGTGCTGATGTGGGGAGCTCTGATGGCGACGTCGGGAGCCATGAAGCAACAAACTGTCCTTGCTAAAGCCACCGAGCTTCTGACCAGCAAGAAGATCGTCGCACCTCAGACTGGTCTGTTCCTCCAGGGCTCTCCAGGGCTCTGCTCTCCAGACTGCTCTGCTCCGTTCCTTCAGACTGCCAGTGAATTCTCCGGGTTGGTTAGTTATAAAGAACTTTGTTGGCGTTGCATCGGTTGTGAAAACACAGCTGTGCGCAGTTTTATGTGGGTCATCATTGCCCTTGGACATTTTCAGCCGGTTGGAAATTGGACTAACATGAATTTTTCTTTTTAAATTTATTTTCTTTTTCACTTTTTCCTTGTTAATTTGTTTGTTGTCTGTCTTGTTTGTTGTTTGTTGTCTGTCTTGTCTGCCTTGATGTCACGTGTACGCTGGCGACTAAGTCGACACTGTCCTCCATCTCTTGTCTTGCGTGTCATTTGTCATTTTGCAAATTTGTTTATGTCCAGGTGTCACGGTTACGCTGGTGATTACGCCACTCCGTCCGGCATCTCATGCCTTTTGTCTTGTTTGTGGAGCGCGTTGGGTTGCACTCTGTGCATGTTAAACGTGCTATACAAATAAAACTGAATTGACAACACTAAATCTGAGTTAATGGTTCAGTTCTGCACAAACCTGTGTGTGTGAACATGCATGCGTGTGTGTCTGTCCTTCTCCTTCTCTCTACATTTTATGTGTGTGTGTGTGTATGAGAGAGATAATGCCCCACCTGACTCTGACGGGTGCAGAAGTGGAAGTGTGTGTGTGTGTGTGTGTGTGTGTGATAATGCTCCACCTGACTCTGTAGTGTGCAGGAGTCGTAGTGTGTGTGTGTGTGTGTGTGTGTGTGTGTGTGTGTGTGTGATAATGCCCCACCTGACTCTGTGGTGTGCAGGAGTCGTAGTGTGTGTGTGTGTGTGTGTGTGTGTGTGTGTGTGTGTGTGTGTGTGTGTGTGTTAGGGGCCGTCTACACAACGCCGGTTTTTGTGAAACCCGTGCGGTTTTGTTATCGGTTACGCCTTGCGTGTACACGACGCCGGCAGTTTAGGAGACTGTAACCGATAGTTTTTGAAACCGGCTTCCGAAGTGGGAATTTTTGAAACCGCCCGGTTAACTTTAAGCAATAGAGCCTGTAGGTGCGAAAACCCGGCAATTTTATGACGACATAGCCCCACCTCTCAACTCAGCCACGGCACTCGACCTGACACGCTGCTTGTCAAAACAATCCAAACCATTTGTTTATCATATTAAAAATGTTTTTTCTTTCTGTGTGTCTTTCTGTGTGTGAGAGTGTGTGTGTGTGTGTGTGTGTGTGTGTGTGTGTGTATGTGTGTGTATGTGTATGTGTGTGTGTGTGTGTGTGTATGTATGTGTATGTGTGTGTGTGAGTGTGTGTGTATGTATGTGTATGTGTGTGTGAATGTGTATGTATGTGTATGTGTGTGTGTATGTATGTGTATGTGTGTGTGTCTGTGTCTGTGTGTAATGCCCCACCTGACTCTGTGGGGTGCAGGAGTGGCAGCATCTCCCCACAAAAGGTCTCTTCCTGCTCAGCAGACCCTCCTTCCAACTGCTCCTCACATAGCTCAGCACGGACGGACTGCAGCTACGCTCCTGAACACACACACACACACCATCATCATCATCAACCATACACACACACACATACCATCATCATCATCATCAACCATACACACACACACATACCATCATCATCATCATAATCATCATCAACCATACACACACATACCATCATCATCAACCATACACACACACATACCATCATCATCACCATCATCATCAATACACACACACATACCATCATCATCATCAACCATACCCACAAATACCATCATCATCCATTCACACACTCCATCATCATCATCCTCATCCTCCTCATCAACAGTTACCATACACACACACACACACAAACACAATAATCATCAGCTACCATATACATACACACACACACATATGCAAATACAATAGAGCCAATGGCTGCATCACACATGCACAGAGGACTGTCACTTTACGTTTGAAAATCGATTGCACAATCGATTATACCAACCAACACAAGTTTCGAAAACTAACCAATTTTACCACCAGGAACAGCCGTTTCAATCGGCTGCTGTGCTGCTGGTGTTTTGGACAACGCGATCAACCTAGGCGACATGAGAGAGACGAGTGATAAGCCCTAATAACTTGAGGAGTTCGATTTGGAAGCACTTCGGGTTTTGGGTAGATCAAACTATGGAGAAGGACAAAGCGGTATGCAAACTGTGCAGTCGTGAGTTCTACGTAGGCGAAATTTGTTTGACATCTCTAATCGTAAACAGCCATGTTGAAGACTGCAGTAATGATTTTCACTGATGTTATGACAGTCCACTCTGATTATTTTTTTCGAGAATGTTGCACTGTTTGTCATTGTGCACGAAACTTCACGCCAATAAATCATCAGAAATATTGCTGGCTTGTGCATCTTATATATAAGTATATATACTTTTTTGATCCCGTGAGGGAAATTTGGTCTCTGCATTTATCCCAATCCGTGAATTAGTGAAACACACTCAGCACACAGTGAACACACAGTGAGGTGAAGCACACACTAATCCCGGTGCAGTGAGCTGCCTGCAACAACAGCTTCGGGGAGCAGTGGGGTTAGGTGCTTTGCTCAAGGGCACTTCAGCCGTGCCTACTGGTGGGGTTCAACCGCAACCCTCCGGTTACAAGTCCGAAGCGCTAACCAGTAGGCCACGGCTGCCCCCGGCAAGCTCTTGTGCGTCTACAAGCGCCCTCTTTACGTTCGTCCTAATGCCTGTTAGTTGTTCGTGGATTGGCCTATATTTGGCGTTGAAAATGGAAACGTCTTACAATCGATTTAAAAGGTGCCACATGTAAGAATTGAGGTAAAAATATCCAAAAAATGAGCTACACGCATCAAAAGAATGAGAAGAAATAAGGGCGATGATGTCATTAAAAAATTAACAAGGTATAGTGCTGCAGAGATATCAACCTGAATTAGCATGCTAAATTACTAGCCACAGCCCGACGGGTGTCATAATACCAGTTTCAGCCATGGGAGGCAGTATGCAGGCAACATAACCGCCAGCCAAACTGCAATACATGTTTCACGGTTGTTACTCCAGGGTAGACCAACTCACTTTCTGGAGGTATACTGCCCCCATCTTATATGGAATGTGGAGTATGAATTGATTTTTTGGCGGACATTACACATGGCACCTTTAATGAACACTTATGTCTCAAAAATCGAACAGGATTTTTTCTCAAAAGTGACAGCCCTAGCACACACACACACACACACCCCCGTGACAGCCCTAGCACGCACACACGCACACACACACACACACACGCCCGTGACAGCCCTAAAGCACACACACACACACCGTGACAGCCCTAGCGCACACACACACACACACGGCCGTGACAGCCCTAGCACACACACCCGTGACAGCCCTAGCGCACACACCACAGCCATTGACAGCCCTAAGCCACACACACACTGCGCCCAGCCCTAGCCCCATAACACACACACACACACCCGGGACAGCCCCAGCACACACTGACACACACACCCGTGATAGCCCTAGCACACACACACACACACCCGTGACAGCCCTAGCACACACACACACACACACACACACACACACACCTGTGCGGAGAACAGGCATATTTAACCAGAGGGGACTGAAGCGGTGAGTAATCAGGCAGCTTTGACTACATCATTTTATGAAGATGTAGTATGCACACACACACACACACACACACACACACACACAAACACACACACGTACCGTGTCGTCGTTGAGGTGTTTTGCGTGGGCACCGGTCGACTCCACGTTATTGGCCGAGAGCTGGCCATCCGACGTCCCTGACGACAGGGTGCCCTCCATCTTCAGCGCTTAAAACTAGGACCAGCTCAACACCTGCAGCGCGCACACACACACACACACACACACACACACACACACACACAGCATTAACAACTCATACACTACAACCTACCACCAGTTCAAACCTTAGTTGCAGGTAACACACAAACAGAACACTAATGGTTCATTTACTGAACTGCTCAAACTTTAATTTAAGGAAAACACACACACACACACACACACACAGACACACACACACACACACACACACACACACACACACACACACACCCCTTTGCTCATTAGGTACCCATATCACACCATGTCAGGGGCCTGTGTGTGTATACAAAGACTGTGATGCGTAGTGTGTGTGTGTGATATTTTGAGGGCAGGCATTACAGGTGTGTGGACATCTCTGCAGCATGTCAACATGCCCTGGATATGCAAGAGGTTACGACACACACACACACACGCACACACGCACTTCTGAATCAATTCTAATGTCCTCTGGTCATGTGAGTGAATGGGGACAGTGAATGTGCGACTGACCGTGTTCATCGACCAGCAATGTGTGTGTGTGTGTGTGTGTGTGTGGTGTGTGTGCATGTTTGTGTATGTACACATATGCAAACACCAGCTGTCATAACTTGGACACACTCTGCCACAGAGAGACTCCAGATAAGCACGCGTGATTGGGTGACCGACCAAACAAACACGCGTGATTGGGTGACTGACCAAACAAACCGCAGCGTGATTGGGTGAACAAACAAACCGCTGATTGGGTGGCGTGATTGGGTGTGAAACAAACACCAAACAAACACGCGTGATTGGGTGACCAAATCCCAGATGTGTAACTGCCCGGTCACTGGCCCCACATGACCTAAACAAACATGGAACCAACAATCCCAAACAACAACAATCGCACCGCGCCAAACAATCCCAAACAACAACAATCTCACAGCAAAACAATCCCAAACAACAACAAAACAATCCCAAACAACAACAATCTCACAGCAAAACAATCAGAACCATATTGCACAGGGTGACAAGGCCATGCTAGAGCCAGGTGCATCTTATGAACCCTACAGTGTGCTCAGTTAGGCACTTCTTTTTTTTGCTGTCCACCACATACTGCCTTTAAAACTTCAGGCTGTACAAATATGCACACACACACACACACACACACACACACACACACACACACACCATGGTTCAGCTGACCTTAAAACCTGTACAAATATGTCTCTCCATTGTACACACACACACACAGACACACACACACACACACAGACACACACACACTTCCCTGTTAGTCCATGGGCTAAAGCCTGCTTAGAAAGTGCTAATGACCTTAATACAGTAAACTAGCTCTCGTGAGCTCACTAAACACATGTGCATTGTTCCCACTCTGCGCTGATGGGAGGGCTTCCTGCTTTATTCCTAAAGCTACAGGCCACTTCTGTTCACTTCACACACACACACACACACACACACACACACGCACGCACGCACGCAAGCTACAGGCCACTTCTCTAAACAGGATTCATCTCAACACTACAGCCATGCCTACAGCATCATGGTATAGGCCTCGTCTTGCTCACAGCATCATGGTATAGGCCTCATCTTGCTTTTTGCACACACACACACACACACACACATCATGTTATAGGCCTAGTCTTGCTTTTTGCACACACACACACACGCATCATGGTATAGGCCTAGTCTTGCTTTTTCCACACACACACACACACACACACGATCATGGTATAGGCCTAGTCTTGCTTTTTGCACACACACACACACACACACATCATGGTATAGGCTTAGTCTTGCTTTTTGCACACACACACACACAAACGCACATCATGGTATAGGCCTAGTCTTGCTTTTTGCACACACACACACACACACATGCATCATGGTATAGGCCTAGTCTTGCTTTTTGCACACACACACACACACATGAATCATGGTATAGGCCTAGTCTTGCTTTTTGCACACAAACACACACACACACACACACACAGACACACAGACACACAGACACACAGACACACACACTCTGAACTATAAATACCCACTAGTGAACAGTTGGACGGCTTTGACCTTTACATACATGTAGGGTGTGTGTGTGTGTGTGTGTACAGTATGTGTATGTACAATTTAAGTGTGTGTGTGTACAATATGAGTGTGTGTGTACAATATGAGTGTGTGCATTTGTGTGTACAGTATGTGTATGTACAATATGAGTGTGTGTGTGTGTACAATGAGTGTGTGTGTTTGTGTGTACAGTATGTGTACAATATGAGTGTGTGTGTGTGTGTGTGTACAATATGTGTGTGTGTGTACAGCATGTGTATGTACAATATGTGTGTGTGTGTACAGTATGTGTATGTACAATATGTGTGTGTGTGTGTGCACAGTATGTGTACAATATGTGTGTGTGTGTGTGTGTGTGTGTGTGTGTGTACAGTGTGTACAGTATGTACAGTATGTGTATGTACAATATGTGTGTGTGTACAGTATGTGTGTGTGTACAGTATGTTTATGTACAATATGTGTGTACAGTATGTGTACAATATGTGTGTGTGTACAGTGTGTGTGTGTGTGTGTACAGTAGTGTGTGTACAGTATGTGTATGTACAATATGTGTGTGTGTACAATGTGTTTGTGTGTACAGTATGTACAGTATGTGTGTGTACACTACAGTATGTGTATGTACAATATGTGTGTACAGTATGTACAATATGTGTGTGTGTGTACAGTGTGTACAGTATGTTTGTACAATGTGTGTGTACAATATGTGTGTGTGTGTACAGTGTGTACAGTATGTGTGTGTGTGTGTACAATGTGTTTGTGTGTACAGTATGTGTATACAGTGTACAGTATGTGTGTGTGTGTGTACAGTATGTTTGTACAATGTGTGTGTACAATGTGTTTGTGTGTACAGTATGTACAGTATGTGTATACAGTGTACAGTATGTGTATACAGTGTACAGTATGTGTATACAGTGTACAGTATGTGTGTGTACAGTATGTGTACAATATGTGTGTGTGTACAATATGTGTGTGTGTACACTACAGTATGTGTATACAGTGTACAGTATGTGTGTGTACAGTGTGTACAGTATGTTTATGTACAATATGTGTGTGTACAGTGTGTACAGTATGTTTGTACAATGTGTGTGTGTACACTACAGTATGTGTATACAGTGTACAGTATGTGTATACAGTGTACAGTATGTGTACAATATGTGTGTACAGTATGTTTATGTACAATATGTGTGTGTGTACACTACAGTATGTGTATACAGTGTACAGTATGTGTGTGTACAGTATCTGTATGTACAATAATTGTGTGTGTGTGTGTGTACAGCATGTGTATGTACAATATGTGTGTACAGTATGTACAATATGTGTGTGTGTACAGCATGTGTATGTACAATATGTGTGTACAGTATGTTTGTACAATGTGTGTGTGTACAGTGTGTACAGTATGTGTATGTACAATATGAGTGTGTGTGTGTGTACAGTATGTGTGTGTACACTACAGTATGTGTATACAGTGTACAGTATGTGTGTGTACAGTATGTACAGTATGTGTATACAGTGTACAGTATGTGTATACAGTGTACAGTATGTGTATGTGTAGAGTATGTGTGTGTACAGTATGTACAATATGTGTGTACAGTATGTGTGTATGTACAGTATGTGTATACTACAGTATGTGTATGTAGAGTATGTGTGTGTACAGTATGTGTGTGTACATGTGTGTGTACAGTATGTGTATGTGTAGAGTATGTGTGTGTACAGTATGTGTGTGTACAGTATCTGTATGTACAATAATTGTGTGTGTGTGTACAGTGTGTGTGTAAAGTATGTGTACAATATGTGTGCGTGTGTGTGTACAGCGTGTGTGTGTACAGTATGTGTGTGTGTACACTACAGTATGTGTATGCAGTGTACAGTATGTGTGTATGTACAGTATGTGTGTGTGTGTACAGTATGTTTGTACAATGTGTGTGTGTACAATATGTGTGTGTGGTTTGTGTGTGTGTGTGTGTGTCTCCCTCCGTCTCTCCCTCTCTCTCTCTCTCTCTCTATGGGGATGATGGCTCAGAGCAGCAAAGGGAGGAAGAGGCATGACGAGAGAGAGAGTGAGAGAGTGTGTGTGTGTGTATACGTGTGTGTGTGTGTGTCTTGAAAATACACAGAAATATGTGTCTGTAATAAGAGTGGATGGACGTGATGGGGTGACTGAGTGGATACATAAATATAACCTTGTCTGTCTGTGTGTGTGTGTGTGTGTGTGTGTGTGTCTGTGTGTGTTCCTGCCAGGTTAATAAAAGGCAGAATGGAACAAACTCATTGACCCTGTATTAGTGTTTCTGAGTTGTGTGTTTCCCAGAAAGGATATTTGTGGAGGGTCACGCGAGGCTAAGGGATTAGCTGCCCCCCATGAAGGGCTGTGTGTGTGTGTGTGTGTGTGTGTGTGTGTGTGTGTGTGTGTGTGTGTGTGTGTGTGTTGCAGTCTCATGATCACAGCAGATGAGTAGATGTACTTGAGGGTCAGTACTTGGGGGTTGGGTACTTTCAAAGGTCTTTGAAGTTTCCCGATTGGTTAAGAGGGCCAGACTATGCTAATATTATGGGTGCATAAACATGTATTAATAAGGCACTGCGGTAGTTAAGGCATAAACATATATGCATGTATTGATAAGGCACTGCGGTAGTTAAGGCATAAACATATATGCATGTATTGATAACACACTGCGGTAGTTCAGGCATAAACATATATGCATGTATTGATAAGGCACTGCGGTAGTTAAGGCATAAACATATATGCATGTATTGATAACACACTGCGGTAGTTCAGGCATAAACATATATGCATGTATTGATAAGGCACTGCGGTAGTTAAGGCATAAACATATATGCATGTATTGATAAGGCACTGCGGTAGTTAAGGCATAAACATATATGTATTGATAAGGCACTGCGGTAGTTAAGGCATAAACATATATGTATTGATAAGGCACTGCGGTAAGTTAAAGGCGCTAACATATATGCATGTATTGATAAGGCACTGCGGTAAGTTAAAGGCGCTAACAGCACATCGCATTCACACTGTCATTGTGTACAGCACAGCGCTTATTTTTACACCCTCATCATATTCGCGTCCCTATCAAGCCTTCAGGCACTGTGAAAGTGACCCTTCTGAAGGATGGCAAAGGCCTTACGGAGCAGCACTACATCAGAACCCTAGGTGGCGCTGTCCTGGCCGCTGGGCTCAGTCGGGCTGAGCTGTGCGATGCACTGCGAGTTGTTAACTATTCAGCTCTGGGAGTTCTCCTGTAATTAAGAATCTGGCTTGTCCCAAATGTCGTCGAAGTAGGTCAGACAACGACGTAATTAATATTCATTAAGTTAGAGGCCAACACAAGCCCCCCACGCCACCCCACCACCCTCACCAACTCTGGGGGAGAGCCGCGGATGGTAAGGGGCGGAATGGAGAAATAAGGAGGAATTGGGCATCAGGTTCGTCTTCACGGTCGCCTCAAAAGAGCCAACGTTTACACAACTCTAGTGATTAGAAAGCTGATGAGGGGCCATTCACCGGACACACACTCGCCAGTCCGCCATGACCGGCCAATTCAGCGCCACCCTAGTGTTCCTATAGTAAGCCCTATAGTCTTAGCCTTCTTCTATAGTATGTTCCCAAATACTATTCTTATCTATAGTATTCCTATAAGATTACTACATTGTCCCAAAACACTCTAAGATTCGTATAGTTCTTTCTCGTAGGGGGGGTCCGCGTGTTATCACAACGGGATCACCATCATCTCCATTAGCACTATTAACATTGTAATTCCGGCTATGTGTTAATCATATTCTATTGATGTTGTGGTAGGCCCAATAATTGTCATCGTGACCATTCCAATGGATCATTTGAACATGTCTCTAACGTCATCTCAACCTGATTAAAAGTTGTAGCGTGCCTTAGGTCCAACTAGCCTCTTTCGACACCACAAGGTTAAAGCGCCCCGCGGTGCCCTCCCCTCGCTGCGAATCGGCTGAGAGGGAAAGAGAGAGTGCTATCTGCGGACATCGTGACGGAGGATGGGGCGATTCAGCAATCTGAGCTGGAAGGTGCGGTGTAACAGCATCGGTGTACTGCACACACACACACACACACACACACACACACACACACACACGCGCGCGCGTCAATGTACTTATGCTAGGAGGATAAGCTGGCTAGTGCGAGCAAAGACCATGACAGGACCGCCGGTTTCCGCTGAGGTTGGATTTGACAGTTGGGACCGGTTACGGCTTGCCAGGATATTTCGCGAGCTGGCAGGCTGATATGGGTCAGTTTACAGTGAGGCGACTCGCCAGCGCCGATCCGCCACTCACACAATCCCTGCCTGGATGTAGGTTAATCCGTCTCACACACTACGGCTAAAGAGTGAGGTGTCGATGCGGCAAGCTGTCCACACTAATTCCCCCCAAATCAGAAATCACGTCAAGTCAGCAGACAAAATCTTACACGCCATGCCATTGAAAAAGAGCGTGACCTCAAGCTATTTCTAGCCAACGTCTCATGCAACCTTCACATAATAGTAACGTTCATCCATCAGTATTGAATTGATGCACCCGCATTGTCTTCCAACACAAACCAGGGTTTGCAACAATAACACAATCCTGCACTCATTCAAAACAGACCCATATAGCTGCTATAGTAACTTGAGGGACCGGCATTTAAAAGCAGGCGTGAGCATCTGCTCGAGCTAGACACAAGCACTGACAGCCAGTCAGCCTATGGCAGAAAACCCATTTGAGCAGACAGTGACATGTGAAGCGAGATAAGTCTTTCGTCGGGTTTCAAACGTTTCTAACGTTACACATGAGCTTCGCTAACTTAGCCGGCAAACGGTAGTGATTTATCGCTAGCTGGCTATAATATTTCACGGTTTTCCATTGACCTCCCCGTTCATGGAGCAACGTTAGTGCTATGAATGTTTAAGTTGCAGTAAATATGTTTCCTAATGTCAAAATACTATTAGGCTACCAGCACACCAGCAATAATGAGCGTTTCCATTATAAAGGGTAAACGTAATTTAGTTGCCGGCAGACCACAAACTCACCTTAGAAGCAAGCTCCAATTGCATCATCTTGACTTTGTCTTCCCTGTAACGTGATGTGGTTATCGGATCTATCTTCACTCGGTTGAGCTTCGCCCTTGAACATATGGGTTGCTGAATAGCTGTTGGCTCCGACTACAAGCTCCAAAACGCCCACTGCCCCTGTTTAAGGGGGGTTTCTTTGTGTTCTGTGCTTCCGTTGCGTTAATGCCCCAGACCCATGCTTCCAACGTCCGCGCTCGCTCGCTCTCGTTTGCTGGCAACAGCAATAGCATGCTTCATGATTTTTTTATTTCCGGGTGAAATCTAATATATCACCAAAATAAAAGCATCCTGCCGAAACGCCCTCCAAATTATACACTTGGGTCTACGTTAAAGTATTCACAACACGCCGTAAACCGTAGGTCCCTGTAATTATATGTATTTATTTATCAGTTCCGAAGTAAGGTAATATTTGTCGGAAATGTAGGCCTACAACATTGACACAGACAGTCCAAACTAGTTTTTTGACTTTGCATCTAAACTAGGCCTACTACATTGATTCAACTGCTGGTCTACCTACTTCAGTTCAGACCGCAGAGTTACACAAACCAGAGCAAAGTAGGCATATAAGCAAATTAACCACTATCAAGGCCCAGGCTCTAGTACTATAGCCTATGATAAACACAAGGCTAATTAACCACTATCAAGGCCCAGGCTCTAATACTAGCCTATGATAAACACAAGGCGAATTAACCACTATCACGCTATACTGGACAGGATTAAGACGTGTAAAATACGGGACTGTATGTTTTGACTGTGTGCTCATGCAACTCTCCAGCACCTTGCACAGCTCTGATTACCGTGAATTCAGCTACTGCAAACAATCATTCTATTTCCGGTTATATGCAAATTAAAAGGCCAGTCTTAAATATCTGTAGAAATATATAAAATATATTCTAATAGCATTGACTACGTTTCTCAGAATTTCACAAGGCTGTACAAATTACATTGCACTTGACTGCCACATTAAAAATGGGCATGTGATACTTAACACTAAATCCGTCAGAGATGTCTGAGGAACAGGTTTTTAAAGTAACCAAGCTCGCTTCTGCTCCCTGTTGGAGAATGAGTGCCCTGGGGGAGGCAAACGTCTAAGATACTTAACTCTAACTCAGTCAGAACCATCTGAGAAATGTCCGAGAAACAAGTCTGTAATTATCCCAGCTCTCTTCTGCTCCCTGTTGGCAGGAAATAAAAGTGTAAGAGAAAACATCTCATGCAGCATCACGTTCAGCCCGCCCTGTGCTGTGCTGCAGGAAGTTGAATGGGCATATTAGTGTGACATATAGGGGGAAATCAAGTATATTGAGCAACTGCTTGGCAAAGTGTCTTACGAAGTGTTTATAAAGCTCAAGAACGGTTTATGCACTGCATATATCCCCTTCTGGGCAAACACCATGCTTTTCAGGTAAGATGGGCCATCTATACTTCTTCAAAAACAAAGTAATTTCTATAAGGGAGGCTATTGGTAACATAGGTAATATGTTTGATAGTACACCCAAAAACAGCCCCCCAAAATTAAGATTCTTTAGCACTATTACTCAATCTGAGCTTAGTAAAAATTATAACTCAAACCGGCTCCTCAACATGTGCTTTGGATCCAATCCCTACTAGATTCCTCAAAAATGTATATAATAGCTTAGCTCATTTTATTCTCAAGATAATAAATACCTCATTAGAAACAGGTATATTTCCAACTGCTTTTAAAACCGCTGTTGTGAAACCTTTACTAAAAAAGTCAAATCTTGACCATCTGAGCAACTACAGGCCTATATCAAACCTACCGTTCCTGAGCAAAGTACTTGAAAAAGTTGTTTGTAATCAGTTAAATACTTTCCTCAACGAAAACAGTATCCTTGAAAAATTCCAATCAGGTTTTAAATCAAATCATAGCACAGAAACGGCTCTAGTAAAAATAGGCCTAGTCAATGATCTTAGACTGGCTACTGACTCAAATAAAGTCTCAATCCTTATTCTTCTAGATTTGAGTGTGGCATTTGACACCATTGATCATAGCATCCTAATTCACCGCCTTGCGAAGTGGGTGGGTCTCTCTGATAATGTTCTAAACTGGTTTCAAACCTACATTACTGGCAGAGATCAGTCTAGGAGATCATGTGTCTGTAAAACATGACTAGCCTTTTGGTGTGGCCCAGGGGAGGTGCCTTTGTCCCCTGGTCTGAAAACGGGGTACAGAGTGGCAAATGCAGGTGATGAAGGTGCAGCTCATAAATCAAAATTCAGTCACAGTGTAGCAGATGCCATGCAGTACTGCAATGAAGAGCTGCACCTTCCTCAGTTCCAAGGGTGTGAGACCGTTCAGTTCATTCGTGGTATTCCTTGAGCAAGGCATAGCAAGTTGTTCTGGGGAGATATAAAATAAATAAATGAATGAAAAGGAATTTGAGAGGCATCTTATTCTTGTTAGGGTAAATGACATGTGAATAATACAGTGTTGGGTAAGCTACTTCAAAATTGTAGTGAGCAAAACTATCAGTTATTCTAAATAAAACACTACACAAAACTTTTAATCACTCATTTGAAGCTCAGACATTCCCAAATTCTCTATATGAGGCCAATATCTCATTGTTATTAAAAGAAGGGAGGGATGAGATGGATCTCACATCCTTTCGTCCCATCGCATTATTAAACACAGATGTGAAAATTTTTACTAAAATCTTAGCAAGTAGGTTAAATAACTACATTACCACTATCATTCATGTGGATCAGGCTGGATTTATCCCAGGTAGATTTTCCTTTTTTAATATAAGAAGGCTAATGAACATACTATATCATAAATATGAGAAGGGCCAGGAAGTAGCTGCACTCTGTTTGGACACACAACGTGCGTTCGACCAGGTGGAATATAAACACATGTGGAAAGTGCTGGAGCATTTTGGATTTGGCGACAAGTTTATCTCATGGATTAAAATACTGTACGCCCACCCTTCTTCATGTATCCTAACTAATCAAGATAAGTCCACTCCTTTCTTACAACATAGAGGGACACAAAGGGCTGTCCTCTGAGTCCCTTACTCTTTGCAATTGCAATTGAACCACTTGCTATTAGTATTAGGCAACACCCAGCTCTCAAACCAATACGCCTTGGGAATGTGGATCATCATCTTTCACTGTGCAGATGATGTGGCCATTTTTATGTCCCAGCCTGTGCAGACCGTCCCTATTCTATTGGATCTTATTAAGTCCTTTGGTGAGGTTTCTGGCTATACAATTAATTGGCAGAAAAGTGAATTCATGCCATTGAATGAGGACCTGGATGGTAACTTTCTGCACAATTTACCATTTAAAATCACAGATAAATTTAAGTATCTTGGGGTTGTTTTACCAAAAGACCCTAAGTTAATCTTTAAATTAAATTTTCTTGTCAAGTTAGAAAAGATGAAGGAAGACATAGGTAGGTGGCGCAATCTCCCCATCTCCATGATAGGTCGTGTAAATGCAATTAAAATGGTCTCCCTGCCGCAAATCTTATATCTTTTTCAAAGTCTTCCTGTTTTTCTCTCCAAGTCTTTTTTTACGACGGAATTTTAACGATAGATTCTATAATCATTCCTTTTATTTGGAATTTCAAATCCCACAGAATATCAAAAACTCATTTACATAAATCTAGAGAGAAGGGTGGGCTAGGTCTACCATGTTTTCTGCACTACTATTGGGCAGCTAATCTAAGAGCCTTGGTCTGTTGGCAGTTTGATTATTCAGTGGAGGTCTCAGAGGATACCCCTGCTTGGGTTGCAATTGAAAAAAGTAGTGTTACAAATAGCTCTCTACCAGCACTCCTCTTCTCTACTCGGTCTCCCTGCGAGCACAAAGCTACACAACAGAATGGTGCTTAACAGTGTGAAAATTTGGCAGCAAATCAGGAAGAACTGTAAACTGCCCAATCCCATCATATGTACTCCAGTTCATCGTAATAATGCCTTCCTTCCATCTCTCTTTGACAGGGTCTTTGATGACTGGAAGAAAAAAGGCATTGTTACTTTAAAAGAACTATATATTAATAAGCAGTTTCGGTTCTCAATTACAAGAAAAGTTTTCTATTCCATCAACACATTTTTTTAGGTACTTACAAATCAGGAACTATGTCCGTCAGAACATATCTATCTTTGAGCAGCTTCCTGAAGAACAAAGGTGCTACACACTCTTGCTGGGCCGTCCTGACTCCAAACACTTGATCTCTGATTTTGTCAAAATATTTTTTGGAACAGTTTAATGTTGACACACAATTTATTAAGACATCTTGGGAGGCGGAGCTGGGTCTACAAATCGATGATATTACTTGGGATGAGAGCCTCAACAGGATCCAGGCATGTTCTGTTAATGCAAGACATCAGTTAATTCAATTTCAGGTAATACATAGGCTTCATTATTCAAAAACCAAGTTGCATAGAATTTATCCTATCTCTGCCTTATGTGATCGATGTAAGTCTGCTGAGGGCTCTCTTGCCCATCTGTTTTGGACATGCCCTAACCTGTATAACCTCTGGTGTGAAATTTTCAAATGGCTCTCTGAAATATACGATAAGGAATTTAAACCTGATCCTAGACTTGGTTCCTCTCTCTTACTACTGGACTAAAGCCTCTCTGTTCAAAACACTCTCATGTCTGGTGTGGTCATTGCTAAAAGATTGATATTAAGACTGTGGAAGTCAGAATCTGTTCCAACATTTAAAGAAGAATTCCGGTGTGATATTGACCTAAAGTGTGTTGAAACATGATACCGAGTGTGAACGTATGTCTCATAGCCCATCTCGGCTTGTCCCCTGCACTCCAAAATCTGGCGCTTGTTAGCCGATGCTACCAACAGCTTTTTCAATGGTGGTGCTTTGGCATCAGGCTAGCCATGCAAATAAATCACTGTTTTACACCATTTACGAGGCTCAATCTCCACACTTCATTGGTAGACTTCCGAGGGCCCTGACATTTAAAACGAGACATTGAGAACTTTGAAAAAGCACTGGTAGTTTACTTACAAGACGATTTATACAGACAGTATCTTCACGAAGTTTAGCGTTTGCAGCCATCTTGAATTTAGTCACGATAAGTCGAGCAACGAGTAAGAATTCCAAAAATAATTCCGTGGAAATGCATGGATTCCAGTTGCTGCTACTGGAAGAAACTGGAATCCATGCATTTCCACAGAATTATTTTTGGAATCTGATCCCTTATCATACCTGTTCATTCTTACTCGTCGCTCGACTTATCGTGACTAAATTCAAGATGGCTGCAAACGCAGGGCCCTCGGAACACCTGTGTTTTCTACAAGATCATCAAGACAACGCCATCGACATTTTGCATAGTAAAAGATACTTTAATGGCTGGTGAGTGCAACTTCAGTTGGTTAATTGGTACATATTCATATTTCACCTTATTTGGTAAACTCTGCCTGTCTTATAATTGTACAAAATGTATACATTTAAAAAGCTAAGAAAGCGAGGTTATGAAATTAAAAGTACACTGAACTACCAAACATGATAGTTAATTAGTTTTAACACTGTAAACACATTATTATAATCAATCAAATAAAAACATATTCAGGAATGTAAAGGATTTAAATTGGTATTGTCAATGATGTATTTATGTACCATGTTAGGCTCTATTAGTCATATTATTCAACAATTTGTACAACTAGAATAGTTATACAAACTCCCACCATCTGTTGAATGGGATTTATGCATGTCATAATTAACAACTATGGCACCCAATCCGGTAAACGACAAAATGAACAAGATGGTCCCTCAGTAGTCCTCTCACAATCGTGCGAACAAGGGCAAGCTCCTCTTCTGACTGTTATGAACACATGAGCAGGGTGTTCTAGTCTCCTCCATAGTGGCTGTCCCCAGTACCAGGCTTTCATAACAAGCATAAAAAGCATAACCATGATATCACATGATATGGTGACATATATGGGCAAATGAGCAATAGGAAATGAATTGTGATGATTATGCATTGTCTAAACTTGACTGTACTTTAAAAGTGCTCTGTGAAATTCTGTAGGATTCAATTCTCTTGAACACAACCACAAAACACTCTTCCACTGACTTGCATTTGCACAGAGCTTAGGCATTTTTGACATTATGTCAACATCGCCGTTTCATCACAAGATAGATAGATAGATAGATAGATAGATAGATCATTTATGTGGGAAATGTAGGATTTTTTGTCTTTTGTTTAACTAAATATAGCAAATTTAACACATGCATATAATGTTTTCTTTTCCCCACTAAAAGGATATGCTGAAAGAAGGATCTTGCTGGTTGGAAAAACAGGACATGGTAAAAGCAGCATTTTAAGACGGACATATTTTCAGATGAAGGCATCTCCAAACTCGTTCATATCCAAAGGTGTGATAAAACAGAAATACATAAAAAAAAAAAATATTAAAGTGGTGGACACACCAGGATTTTTTGGAACAAAAAAGATGACCAAGCGGGTAAGATGACAGAAAGTATTATTGAGTGCTGCCCTGGCCCTCATGCTGTGATCATTGTCCCACGAGTGGGAAGATACACAAAACATGAGATGGAGACTGTGGAGGAGATCACAAAGAATTTTTGGTGAAGAGGTCTTCAAATACACAGTTCTCCTCTTCACTCATGGCTATGACCTCAAGGGCCATTGAAGAGTTTGTTAAAGAGAATGCCAAGCTGCAGGAACTTGTGGAGAAGTGTGGAAATCGTTGACATGTCATTGATAATGAGCACTGGAACGCTAAGCTATTTGGGAACCAGAGCAACAGAATTCAGGTGGGAAGGCTGCTGAGCACCATCAAGGAGATGGTGACAGAAGTCTGCTGGGGAATAATTGCAGCAGGATGCGTTACAGGAGTGTTGCTGGGAAATAATTGCAGCAGGATGCGTTACAGGAGTGTTGCTGGGCGCCCTGCTCAGGATTCCTGTGCTGGTGGGAGCTGGTGTGTACCACTGTGGCAAGAGCCTGAAGGAACTTCTCCTCTCCCTGTCCAAGGCAACAATAGCTGGAGCCGCAGCAGGAGCTGGAGCAGCAGGAGCAGTGGGGGCAGTGGGGGCAGGAGCAGCAGGAGCAGTGGGGGCAGCGGGGGCAGGTAGTGGAGCTGGAGCTGCAGCATTAGCAGGAACAGTAGCAGCAAGCACAGCAGCCGAGGCAGGGACAGCAGCAGCAGTGGGAGCAGAGGCAGGGACAGCAGCAGCAGTGGGAGCAGAGGCAGGGACAGCAGCCATGGGTGCAGGAGGAGTTGCAGGTCTTGGGGTGGTAGCTGGAATAACTGCAGGGGTGGTTGGAGGTCTGATGGTTGCTGCTGGTGCAGTGGCAGGAGCAGTGGCGGAACAAGTCAGAGCCGGGCCGAGGGCAGGGCACATGACCGGGCCCTTTATTAAACTCATCATAACATCATTTTACAACATAGGCTACACATGCCCGCAACAGCGGGTCTAGCGTCAGCGCCACGGAGAGTAACTATGTAATTTTGAAGTCATCGAACGTACATGAAGTGTAACCAAGAGAACAACAACAAAAACATTAGGCTACATGACCCCTAATAATAAAACAACAATAATACGCAGCACTATTTGAAGGGCATACGACGAGCCTTGTGCTTCGCGAACTCGTCCACGATGCTCTGTGTATGTCCATTTTCTTTGCTCTCTCATTCTCTATGGACAACATGGCAAGTCCACTCAGTCTCTCCTGTCCCACTGTGCTCCTCAAGTGGTTTTTAATGGTCTTTAACTTGGAGAATGAGCGCTCAGAGATTGCAACGGTGACGGGAAGAGTCAAAAATAAAATTAGGCCGGTGCAAATCTCACTGAATGCAGAAGTTACTGCATTGGCAGAGCGAGGGGGTGGCTTCGGGGGCTCAAGCCCCAATCTCTTTTCAAAAGCCCCGAATCTTTTTTTGTATGTGTTTTCAATTTCCAACGATTCTAATTTCTAATTTAACTTCCCCTCGGTTTCTCTATAAATGCCCAATATTGACAGATAATCTGATTTCCCACACAATGAGTTTAGGCAATGCCAGAGCCGAGATGTAGCGGTTTACGTCATAAACCTGGCAGGCAGGACGAAAGTTCAGAGCGGCGCAGTCAGTTTAAACAGCAAGCCGGTAAGAAAAACTATTGTCAAGACATTAGGCAATTAGGCTACTGTACCCGGAATACAAAATAAACTTCAGAAAGACAGAAAGTTTGTTGTACTGTATTCTGTAGTCTGTATTCTGTAGTCTCAATGACCGAATCAGTAGATATAGGCCTACCTGTTGTCAGTTGAGTTGGTTCAATTCATTTATTGTAGGCTAGTAGCCTAGGCAAATATGAAACGGAGATGTAACGTGGCTACCGGATTTTGAACTTGCATGTTTCATGCATTTTAGGGCAAAAAAAACCATGGGATTGATGTGTTCTCCATTTGAGGAACGTAATCAATTGCGGACGTGCACAGACAGCTCAGACACAGAGCGCATTGGCCTAGGCTAGGCTACTTTCACTTTCTAGAGCGCTACGTAAAAGATGCTTCATACCAAAACAACGATCAAACATTATCAAATGTATCATGACGTGTTGTCACAAAGACTTACTCCAATTAGAAAATCGAAACCAAAATCATGTAAGTGTAAGTGTTCTCTCATTGACGCCTGTAGGAGACAATATCGTTGATTCAATTTTGTAAATTTGCACGTCGTAAAGTTCAATATGAGAGTTAAAATAAAGCCAGTCATACAGCAGAACATTTTATTCAATATTTTACACCTACTAAATCATCAAAGTAGGTTTCAAAACTTTTCAGCAACCGTGAGTCATAACTCGTCCTGACTGGGGCAACCTATAAGCCTAATACGTCCCACTCTGATGAAAATGATTGAAAAGAAACCGTTTGCATGATCTTAGCTCCTCCGGCCTTGTGCCGTGGGAGAGGCCCGTCCCACCTTACCCGGAGGTGGGGGTGGGGCGCCCTCGCACCGGGCCCCTGCGTGTCCCAGGCCGGGGGCGTGCCGCACCCCCTCAAGCTCCGCCCCTGGGCAGGAGGGATTGTAGGAGCCAAAGTAGCTGGGGAAGCTAAGAGTCCAGAACATGCTGCAGAGATGACCAAAGATGCAGTCTGCGATGGAGTTAAGAAATTATTTTGCAAGGAGAAGAAGGTCAATTGCAGCGATTACAGTAAAATCTGAATTGTATTTTTATTTTTTTGATAATGACAGTATGATCAATGGTTTTGATTTGAAAGTTTCCCTCTTATCACAATTCTATGTGTTCCTAACATGATGTCTTGTCCAATTTATTGGAATTCCTCTATTACCATCGGTATGTGTCACTTAATATACAAACCAAGACGCCGGACTCCTAAAGAAACGCAACCACCCACACCATAGGTGTATCTAAATTAGCTATGTACCAAAAATGACATTTTATCGTGACTCGAAGAGCTTTAAACAGTGGTTCATTTAGCAAATGTTATTTTGAAGTGTTAAAAAACATCGTTGTTTTAGAATTTCTGAACAAAAGTGGTGATAATTGGGGTTGTTACGATACTGATTTAGTTTAGTGACTTAGGTGTTAAATTTTGATTTATCATAACTCTTAACAGTCACAGTCCTTATATGATATTGTCACTCTCTTTATATCTGGTTGACTTCTATATCTTACATTTACATAATGCAAAAATAAATCAAATGCAACACATGTGTGGGTCTCGTCTCAGTTCTGTCTCCCTCTCTATAGTGATGTTGACCGTTTCTCAGTCCTTCAAAGCCACTTTTTTAAGGATGTTACTTCATCGAATCTTGCCAAGCACTGTTCCAATGTCAAGGGTGCTTTGAAATTCTATCAAGTACTGAGTCCTTCGTTCTGAGAATTTTCGAGGATGCATGGATGTATCCTCTGCGTGCTTGAAACACCCACAATCCTGTGCGCAAATTATTTTTAATGATGCAATGTCTGTTCCATTGTGTTTTTTGAATGCTATGAAGAAGCCTTGCCTCGTCTTTAAAGGATTTGACTCGGCAGGGCTCGTTCTACCAAGCATAAATCCTTGCATTTGAAAAACAGTGCCTGTATTCCATTGTCTGCTCCTCATGTTACTTCCTGTTAACTTTGTTTACTTCCTGTGTCCTGTTCCATGTGTTCCTTTGTTTATCTTTAAAGGGGAACTATGCAGGTTTATTAGCTTAATTACCTTAGCTTAACAGCATCAGAGTCATTGGAATGGTTATATGACTTTTTCTGGGGTGAATAGTGGCTGTCTCGCTTCCCTCTACTGTCTGTGAGCGGAAAAACCAGCCTTGCAACTTTGGGCCACCAGGCCGCCGGCCTCAGAGACAGAAGGTGTTGTGGTCTTGCGATGTAACAAATTGCTTTACTGCACTACACACATACACGCCGGGCACTGGCAAGGTTGCCATGGAGTTTTTCAGACATTCGTCATGGCAGAGCCAGCGAAAAGCAGCAGATTGAACCGAGAGGAACAGGGAAGAGGAAACGGCAGCCTGACTACACTAGAGGGAAAGAGGAAACGGCAGACTGAAGAGTGTTGTAGACTTGGCCAACCTGCTGCCCCCCCCAGCTCCGTTCAGTGAAAAAAAAAAAAAAAAAAAAGATTGCTGCCGTTTTCGACGGCACTTTTAGGGACTGAACCAATTACTGCACTCTATCTACGACCATTGGCCCTAGCCTACGGTTCTAATCAAACCGTGAGTAGGCCTAGTGCAGCAGCAGCAGCAGCGGGACAATTCAAGTCATCTGTTAAAAAGACTACTACTTAACCTCAGTAACAACCGGTGAGTTGATGATGAGTTGGAACATTAATGCTAAGAAGATGTTAGAATGTGTCACAAATCATAGCCAAGTGAGCTGCGTTGGGCTGTCCTTGTTAGGTTAGCATATTAGGCACATATCTCCGGATGGCTCCAATAAAATTAGGCTAATAGGGCCTAGCCTAGGCTACTTTATAAAAACATAATTTGCTGACTGCATGTGGTTCTTGCCATAGCTGGTCAGACAGAGACAGGCTGCTTTGCCTGAGTTCTTTGTTTCATTGCTCGGACTTCACAGAGAGTCTGGCCTAGATCCATAGGCGTATGTTTATTTCCGGGTGGGAGGGCACAGTTTGAGGTTTAAAATCATTGGAGTTCCTTTGAACCGCTTTGAACCGCTTTGAACCAATCACTAACAACCGCCGTTTCATCATACAGCGAAGTTTGTCTGCATCACGCCTATAACAAGCAAGCTGCATCTGATCAGCAAACACTCACACGTTTCATCTGCATCTGATCAGCAAACACTCACACGTTTCATCTGCATCTGATCAGCAAACACTCACACGTTTCATCTGCATCTGATCAGCAAACAGGCACACGTTTCATCTGCATCTGATCAGCAGTCACACGTTTCATCTGCATCTGATCAGCAGTCACATGTTTCATCTGCATCTGATCAGCAGTCACATGTTTCATCTGCATCTGATCAGCAAACACTCACACGGATCTGATCAGCAAACACTCACACGTTTCATCTGCATCTGATCAGCAAACACTCACACGTTTCATCTGCATCTTATCAGCAAACAGTCACACGTTTCATCTGTAACTCTCGCCAAATGCATCATATAGTGTTTTGTGAATGTACCCAAGTCAAACTTTCATATAAATGCATAACGTCCAAAGCGCCACTATTAAGCTGTATGCGTTGTCGTGAACGGTAATGTGTTTCTTTTTACCTGTACACTTACAAAGTTCTCAATGCTTCGGTTTACATAGAGACCCTCATTATGCTACCGTGTAAGTGTGGTGCTATTTTGAGCCTTGTTAGTGGTATAGAAATAGCGATTTCTTTTTACTGTACGTCTACCCTGAAGGCTAGCGTTAAACACTAATAAGCGGTTTGCAATAAAACTGGTCACATTCGACTAGCATGAAAACAAATTCCAGCGAACGGTCAAACTCGGTACACATGTGTTATTAAACCCCTAGGTTCTGGAGACTTCGCTCACTGCCATGCAACTGACAGACTGAGAAAGTCATTTGTCCCCAGGGCCATTGAACTGTTCAATGCCTCACTTAAGGGAAGAGGAGGATAGACTTCTCTGCATAGTCTGTCTGCCTCTTCACCCCTCCATGTTTGGTACTGTCTGTCCACTAGCCACTTGTACCACTGTCTTTATGCCTCACTGTTTTGCGTGCTATATTAGCACATTAGCACATATGCATAACCCCCTCTCCATGCCACAGCCTAACTGTGGCCACACTTATACATTTTCTTAAATAGTTAAATATATAGATATATAGACTTTACTTTACTTTATTTCTGCATTGTTGCACTGTTGGACTTACTCATTTGCACTATCACCATGACCACTATCACCATTGCACTACCACCATGACACTCATTCACACAGAGCACCTTAGAGCACCTTACCATACCTTACTATGCACAGAGAATCACAGGCTCAGTCCCTGCCTCAGTCATTGCAAGCGCCTCTGATTTATTAATCACCACCATGTGGATACTGTTTTTAGAATTGATTTAGATTAAGTGTTAGTATAATTTGTATTTTTGTAATTTGTATTTTAGTATATTTTTATATATTGTATTAAGTGTTAGTATAATTTGTATTTTAGTATATTTAGCATATTCTTTATCTTCTACTGTCCTTACTGCTTAGTTGTGTTTTTATATTATATACTTTAATTACTCTTTCTGCTGTTAGTGAATGTGTGTGTGATGTCTGTATGCTACTGAGACCTTGAATTTCCCCTGGGGATCAATACAGTATCTATCTATCTATTTTGCGCCGGAATTGTCCTTTAACACACTCACACACACACACACACTTAAAGGAACCACATGTAAGAAATGTATTTCAATTAATCATAAAATGGCCCTAATATGTCACTAGACATTAAGAAATCATGTTCATTTCAAATACTTATATCACTGACAGTAGTCCGGCCAGGATATTTGTCATTTAAAAAGTGAAGTTGCAACCCTCAACTGATGTTGATGTTGTGTTTTGTCATGTCATGTTGTATTTTGGCCTGATGCGCCACCCTCCACCTATCTACTTGAAGTCAGTAGTGTTTCGGCATCCGGGTTGGCAACCTCGAGTCAGGGGGAGGGGGAGGGGATACATCCCTCTACAGTAATTTGAAAGTGATTGTAGTACCAGTTTTGGCCACAATCTTACATATGGTTCCATTAACACAAACATACACACAAGTCTCACATCCCAAGTCTTCCGGAAGTTCCGAGAGTCTTCCGCATATTGATAGCGGCTCCCTGACGCCCGCAAATTAGATAAAATCTCCCGGAATCTAGCGATCAGGAGCGCGCATGCGAGACCGCGTGTGCATCTGAGTGTAGCGCGCACACGACGGTAGAGAGAGAGAGAGGGGGGTGGTGCGTGTGTGCCTGAGCGCATCCAAGACAGAGAGCATCCTGATTGGCCTGTTTCGCTAAATCAACCAATCAGTTTTCAGTGTATAGGAACAGGAGCATCATAGCAGAGTCAGTGCCTCAAAAAAAAGAAAAATGTAAGACCCATTTCAAAGTGTAGGTTACCCTTGTCTCATAAGACTAAAAAATAATGATAGGCCTAGTCTTGCACACTGCACTGTTTGTAACAGTGACTTTAGCACATATGATTGCAAAAGACAAATGACACAAATGATTGCAAAAGACATGTTGAGGTGAGTTTGACAAGTGTCAATTCATGTGCATATTATTCAGGCCTATAGCCTACTAAATGGCTAGTTGCCAAGGCTGCATGAAAATACCAAACTACCAAAATCTACATATTTTCACAATTTCTATCTATAGGCCTACCTTATTTGGTGTACTGACTAGACATTATAGGTATAATAATAGGCTAAAGTTTTTTTGTTGGGGGAGGGGGAATGCACACACACACACACACACATGCACGCACCACACACATACAAACACACTGGAGAGAGAAAGAGAACCCTCCATGACTTGTTAAATCAGAGTCTTGAAGCTTTTGGACATTTTCTCACATGGTTGTGTGCTTTCAGTTCTGATCCTGTCGTGAGTATTCTGAGTGTTCTGTGACTGTCGGAGTGTTCTGAGTGTTCTGTGACTGTCGGAGTGTTCTGTCGGAGTGTTCGGTTCCTGATTACTCTTCCTGGCCAGGGACATCTCATGGTTTCATATCTACTTCCTCCCCTCGGTAGGAGACACCATGTCATCATTGCAGTGTTTTACAACTGTTTACACACATTTTCAAAACTTTGTGTCTATTTTTCAAAACACAACATTCAAAATGTCATAAAAACATATCTAAAGTAAGCATTCACCTCACATTCTAAATACTTTTGTCATAATATGAGATTTTGGTTACATCATGTACTGTTGCTCAAAACCTAAAGCTCTTCTGTCTTTCATGGGCTTCTATGTATAATTTCATTCAAGAGAGAAAGTCATCTACAGAGAGAAGTTGAAATTCACAGTAAATATTGAAACTAAATGATTTCCCCCAAATAATTTGCTGTTGTGAATACAGTATTTTACAGCCAACAAGAAAAGAAACAAAGCAAAATACAATAACCACCAGATGTATACATGTAGTTTTGAAAAAGCTGATTTTGCCAAAGACAGAAATGACTGACTATCTATCAAATGAGAGGGTAGGTGTAGGGCCGCCTATAGACCCTTTCAATTTGCAGAAACAAACATGTGTGTTCCTAAGGCATTTCCGGAGGCACAGAAAACAACATACAGAGTGTAGATGACTGTACATATTATGAATGTGGATAATATAGTGTGATTTTTTAATGTTAAAAGTTGCAAAAGTTGAGAGGTGGATAAACTCTTTTTCTGAAATTTCAGAGGTGGATAAACTGCGTTTACTTGCGTTTAGCCTGAGTGCAACAGACAACATAAACATATCGTGCCATGCACGGCTTGCCTAATCATCAAACATCATAAAACCACTCTGCATTTGTGCGACAACATTATGTTCAAGTCTTGAGTCTTGGTGATGCTTATCCCAATGCACGCGACGGAATAACTTGTCATTGCCGTTCTTTGCCATTCTCTGGTTGGAATAACTTCTCATTACCGTTCTTTACCATTCTCTGGTTGTGGGGGCGCTGTACTGTAGTTAGATCTGGAGCTGCAAATGTATTGTTCCTAATACGCACCTTGCGCATGGGTTTAAAGAACCCATTTATACGGAACGGAACGGAAATGGTCCCCATCCAGTCCTGTCTTGGCTGAAATGTATATGGGAATTCTGACGCCACATCGCCCTCGCTTGTTCTAGCCAACCATACACCCTCCCGTAGCGGAGCTCAGCATCAGCTGCTCGCGCACCGCCCTCCCCCCTCCTCTCCCGTTTGGTCCATCAGCGGAGAGAAAGAGAAAGAGAGCGAGAGCAGCCGGTTGGTGTCACTCACTCACCCAGCAGCATCTCGCGCTTCGGATTGCTAGTTTGCACAGCTTAACGAGGTGACAGTAGCCGAGCGAGCGAAGAAAATGTCAGCCAGACCCGGCTTTTACCGGCAGGAGCTCAACAAGACCGTATGGGAGGTTCCCGAGCGGTACCAGAACCTGACGCCGGTTGGATCCGGGGCGTACGGAACTGTGTGGTGAGTGTGTGAAGAGGAGAGGGGCGAGGCAGGCAGGACCATCACACCTCACAAACAAAACATTCACAGACACACACACACCGACACGGCGTTCCGGTCTGAATAACCATATAAGACCCTGAAGGCTCACATTTCCCATTTTTAAGGCATTTCATGGAGATATATTGTGCTTTGTGCGATTATATCTGGAGGAGGTGTTTGATCAGCAGAGGGGCAATTCCGTGACAGACCAGCATCGGCGGTCTGCTCAGTTTGGCTTAATAGCCTACAGCGCCAGGTCGGTCTTGCATTAGCTCATTGTCTTGCCTGTCATATCGCGATCATATCACACGACAAGACACGACGACTGGCACCTGTGCACAGGAAGCTCCACCACTCGGGGGAAGTCCTGTGGATGCTGCCCTGTGGTGATGCCATGCGCGGTAAGTGGGTCGAACCAATGACTCAGCCCCCCAAGTTAGGGTTTGGTGATACCGATGATACTTTATCGTGAAGCTGAAGCATGCAAAGAGGATGGGTTAACAGCAATGGCTCATGCGTGCAGTCAATTCATATTTCTCCAATCTTGCGCCATCTGCTCTTGCACCAACTTGAGTGCTCGCGATGTTGCGCAATGTAATGATATGTTTTCACGAAATTCAGTGCATGGCAGTGTGTTAGATAGGCTACTGAACACCTCTCCGAATATATGAAAGCAGAGGCTTTATCATGAGATATTGCATGGGGCTTTATCATGCATGGACATGGGCGGATTATAATCTTTCGGGCCCCTGGGCCCAGATGTATTAAGGGCCCCCCATTTATTGTCGTATATGTGGGAGGGGGGGTTTGGGGGTCCTCCCCCAGAAATGTTTTAATTTGTTTGATGTGATTTCCTGTATTCTGGTGCATTTTGGGCATGGCCAATACTAAATTCATTCAGATTCATAGTCTACATCCTGATTTGTTGATATTGAGGCAATGATTCCATGCAAAGGCTTGGGCTTCAGGGCCCCCTGACCCCTTGGGCCCCTGGGCCTGGGCCCGGTAGGCCCGTGCAGTAATCCATCCCTGTGCATGGAGCTTTATATGAGATATTGCATGGAGCTATATTATGAGATATTGTATGGAGCTATATTGATATTGCATGGAGCTTTATCATGAGATATTGCTATATGATCCCACTCCAACACTGCTCATATAGCCAGCAGCTTCAAAAGGTTTCTCAAATTGAAGGTAAAACACAGCAGGTGTGTTCTTGTGCTCTTGGGCAGTAGGCATACAGACACAACTCAACTGTCATGTTTTGTGTGTGTGTGTGTGTGTGTGTTGTGTACGTCTGCACAATTAATTGTTTAATCGAAATTGCAATTTGAACTAAGACAATTGGGTAATTGCAAAGGCTGCAGTTTATCTTGCAGCTCGCAGCTCTGTCCCAAAGGTTCATAATTTTTCATTCATTCATTTTTATATTCATGCCAATCTGTGATTTTTATATTCATGTCAATCTATGATTTTTGTATTCATGTGAGGTCATCCTCTGTGTGGCAACAGGAGTGCTGTGACTCTTTGCACACATAGTGCCGAGGACAGCGGAGTCCAGTTTCATTTCTGCAGTGTATGTCTCCATATCGCTTGATTCAGTTCAGTTTCATTTCTGCAGTCAGTTAGTTCTCAGTTCAGTTTCCTCTGTTTCCGTTTCAATTCAGGTACCTTCACTTGGCTCAGTTCTGCACATGTGCAGCTGTGAATAGTTCAACAACATGAGAAGTATTGTATAGCCGCTGGAT